>NC_134361.1:214862085-215134585 GCF_048569485.1 Anomaloglossus baeobatrachus | reverse complement strand
GTTCTCCAGGATTGTGCTCTTCTTATCCATCACTTCAAACTGCCGCAGTAAATCTGGAGTCCTGGAGTTATCGGCCACCACTGCGGAGGACATGCTGCTGAGCGGGGAGGGGACGGCCTGCACGGATATCACCCCCATGAGCTGGGTAAGGTCGCTCAGCTCCTTTCTTCGAGGCTGGATGTATTCCCACACTTTCGCCAGATGTTCCACCACGCACTTGTTCTCATGTTCGAAGCACTTGTCGTTTTCCACCTGGAAAAAGAAGCGATTGCCGTTAATAATGGCGGCGCCTATGATCGACATGCAGCCTCCGCAGACGGGGACCGTCTCCTCCTGTTTTCGGATGCAGGCGGTGCAGCTCATCTTCCTCAAAAGCCAAATATAAAAATGAGTTTTATCGCTGCCACGTGCATCTACAGGTAATAACAGGAGGGCACAGTCGCCCGAGACCCCCCCCCCCCGTGTTGGGAGAGGGATGTATGGGGAGTGTACGCCATCACCTGGAAATACACGAACAATCGTCCTATACGAGCTCCAGTTAATACAAGAAAAAAAAAAAAATCCCCTTTAGAGTTTAAATTTGCAGATTTTACACCGAGTGCAGAATTATTAGGCAAGTTGTATTTTTGAGGATTTTTTTTTATTATTGATCAACAACTATGTTCCCAATCACCCAAAAGACTTATAAATATCAAAGCTTAATATTTTTGGCAGTTGGAGGGGTTTTTTTTTTTAGATTTGGTATCTTAGGAGGATCTGTTTGTGCAGGTGACTATTACTGTGCAGAATTATTAGGCAACTTAATGAAAAACCAAATCTATTCCCATCTCACTTGTTTATTGTCACCAGGTAATCCAATATAACTGCACAAAATTTAGAAATAAACATTTCTGACATGCAAAAACAAAACCCAAAATAATTAGTGCCCAATATAGCCCCTTTCTTTCTGATGATGCTCAGCAGCCTTCATCCATAGATTCTGTCATTGCTTGATCTGTTTACCATCCACATTGCGTGCAGCAGCCACCACAGCCTCCAGACACTGCTCCCAGAGGTGCACTGTTTTCCCTCCCTGTAGATCTCACACTTTATGAGGGACCACAGGTTCTCTATGGGGTTCAGATCAGGTGAACAAGGGGGCCATGTCATTATTTTTTCATCTTTTAGACCTTTACTGGCCAGCCACGCTGTGGAGTAGATGGATGCATGTGATGGAGCATTGTCCTGCATGAAAATCATGTTTTTCTTGAACGATACCGACTTCTTCTTGTACCACTGCTTGAAGAAGTTGTCTTCCAGAAACTGGCAGTAGGTCTGGGAGTTGAGCTTCCTCCATCCTCAACCCGGAAAGGTCCCACAAGTTCACCTTTGATGATCCCAGCCCATACCAGTGCCCACCTCCACCTTGCTGGCGTCTGAGTCGGAGTGGAGCTCTCAGCCCTTTACTGATCCAGCCTCTGGCCCATCCATCTGCCCATCAAGAGTCACTCTCATTTCATCAGTCCATAAAACCTGAGAAAAATCAGTCTTCAGATATTTCTTGGCCCAGTCTTGAGGTTTTATCTCATGTTTCTTGGTCAGAGGTGGTGGTTTTTCGGTCTTCCTTACCTTGGCCTGTCCCTGAGTATGGCACACCTTGTGCTTTCTGATACTCCAGTAACGTTGCAGCTCTGAAATATGGACAAACTGGTGGCAAATGGCATCTTGGCAGCTTCACGCTTGATTTTCCTCAATTCATGGGCTGTTATTTTGCGCCTTTTTTGCCCAGCACGCTTCTTGCGACCCTGTTGGCTATTTGCCATGAAACGCTTTGATCACGCTTCAAAAGTTTGGCAATTTCAAGACTCCTGCATCCCTCTGCAAGACATCTCACAATTGTGGACTTTTCAGAGCCTGTCAAATCTCTCTTCTGACCCATTTTGCCAAAGGAAAGGAAGTTTCCTAATAATTAAGCACACCTTATATCGGGTATTGATGTCATTACACCGCACCCCTCCTCATTACAGAGATGCACATCACCTGAGTTACTTCATTGGTAGTTGGCTCTCAGCCTATACAGCTTGGAGTAGGACGACATGTATAACAAGTATCATGTGATCAAAGAAGGGAATTTTGTTACTTACCGTAAATTCCTTTTCTTCTAGCTCCTATTGGGAGACCCAGACGATTGGTGTATAGTACTGCCTCCGGAGGCCACACAAAGCATTACACTAAAAAGTGTAAGGCCCCTCCCCTTCTGGCTATACACCCCCAGTGGGATCACTGGCTCACCAGTTTTAGTGCAAAAGCAAGAAGGAGGAAAGCCAATAACTGGTTTAAACAAATTCACTCCGAAGTAACGTCGGAGAACTGAAAACCATTCAACATGAACAACATGTGTACCCGAAAAACAACCAAAAATCCCGAAGGACAACAGGGCGGGTGCTGGGTCTCCCAATAGGAGCTAGAAGAAAAGGAATTTACGGTAAGTAACAAAATTCCCTTCTTCTTCGGCGCTCCATTGGGAGACCCAGACGATTGGGACGTCCAAAAGCTGTCCCTGGGTGGGTAAAGAAATACCTCATGTTAGAGCTGTAAAACAGCCCTTCCCTACAAGGAGGCAACCGCCGCCTGCAGGATTCTTCTACCTAAGCTGGCATCCGCCTAAGCGTAGGTATGCACCTGATAATGTTTGGTGAAAGTGTGCAGACTCGACCAGGTAGCTGCCTGGCACACCTGCTGAGCCGTAGCCTGGTGCCGTAATGCCTAGGGCGCACCCACGGCTCTGGTAAAATGGGCTTTCAGCCCTGATGGAACCGGAAGCCCAGCAGAACAGTAGGCTTCAAGAATTGGTTCCTTGATCCATCGAGCCAGGGTGGATTTGGAAGCCTGCGACTCTTTACGCTGATTAGCGACAAGCACAGAGAGTGCATCCGAGCGGCGCAGAGGCGCCGTGCGGGAAATGTAGATTCTGAGTGCTCTCACCAGATCCAACAAATGCAAATCCATTTCATATCGATGAAATGGATGAGGCAAAAGGAAGGTAAGGAGATATCCTGATTGAGATGAAAGGGGGATACCACCTTAGGGAGAACTCCGGAATCGGGCGCAGCACTGCCTTGCCTTGGTGAAACACCAGGAAGGAAGCTTTTGGATGACAGCGCTGCTAGCTCGGACACTCTCCTAAGAGACGTGACCGCTACCAGAAAGGCCTCTTTCTGGGAAAGTCGAAAGAGTGAAACATCTCTCAGAGGCTCGAAGGGCGGCTTCTGGAGAGCAATTAGTACCCTGTTCAGATCCCATGGGTCCAACGGCCGTTTGTACAGAGGGACAATGTGACAAACCTCCTGCAGGAACGTGTGTACCTGAGGAAGTGGTGCTAGGCGCTTCTGAAGAATACAGATAGCGCTGAGACTTGTCCTTTGAGGGAGCCGAGTGACAACCTTTTTCCAAACCAGATTGCAGGAAGGAAGGAAAAGTAGGGAATGCAAATGGGCAGGGAGACACTCCCTGAGCAGAGCATTAAGAGAAGAATATCCTCCACATCCTGTGGTAGATCTTGGCAGACGTCAGTTTTCTAGTCTGTCTCATGGTGGCAATGACGTCCTGAGATAATCCTGAAGACGCTAGGATTCAGGACTCAAAGGCCATACCGTCAGGTTCAGGGCCGTAGAATTCAGATGGAAAAAACGGCCCTTGGGACAGTAAGTCTGGCCGGGCTGGTAGTGCCCACGGTTGGCAGACCGTGAGATGCCACAGATCCGGGGACTACGACCTCCTCGGCCAGTCTGTGGCGATGAGGATGGCGCGGCGGCAAACGGACCTGATGTTGCGTAGCCCTCTGGGCAGCAGTGAAAGAGGGGGAAACACATAGGTAGCTGGAACTGCGACCAAACCTGAACTAAGGCGTCTGCCGCCAGAGCTCTTTGATCGTGATACCGCGCCATGAAAATCGGAACCTTGTTGTTGTGCCGAGACGCTATTAGGTCGACGTTCAGCATCCCCCAGCGTTGACAGATTTCCTGAAAACCGTCCGGGTGAAGATACCCTTCCCCTGCGTCCATACCCTGGCAACTGAGGAAGTCTGCTTCCCAGTTTTCTGCGCCCGGGATGTGAACTGCGGATATGGTGGATGCTCTGTCTTCCACCCCCATCAGACTCCGCCGGACTTCCTGGGAGGCTTGCCGACTGCGTGTTCCGCCTTGGTGGTAGATGTATGCCACCGCTGTGGAGTTGTCCGACTGAATTCGGATGTGTGTGCTTTCCAGCCACGGCTGGAAGGCTTGCAGGGCAAGATACACTGCCCAGATTTCCAGCACATTGATTTGAAGGATGGACTCCTCTGAAGAGAGTCCTTGACCGTCTGAGAAGGGGGACGTTCCTTCTAGGGACGTCGACTTCCCATCCCATTGGCAAAGAATGCCACATTGGAGTGGACGCAGATGAAACTGCGCGAAAGTGACCGCCTCTGCATGAGTCGTGTTAAGGGGTGTGACTGGCCATGAAGGAGAGACTGCACCCCCGTCTGTAGTGAACGTGTCCAGCGGAAGCTTCACTATCGCTGAGGGAGCGTGACACTCCATGCCCAGATATGTCAGCGATTGGGTCGTGTCAGATTTAACCTTGAGAAGATGATGATCCACCCGAAACTCTGGAGAGTCTCCAGCGCTACGCTCAGGCTGTGTTGGCATGCCTCTTGAGAGGGTGCCGTGACAAGTCGACCGTCCAAGGAAGGATCACCGAGTGACCCTGAGAGTGCAGGACTGCTCCCACTGCTGCCCTGAACTTGGTGAAAACCCGTAGGGCTGTCGCCAGACCGAAGGGCAGGGTTACGAACTGAAGATGCTCGTCTTCAATAACGAAACGTAGCAAACGTTGGTGCTCTGGAGCAATCGGCACGTGGAGATAAGCATCCTGAGTCTATTGATGCTAGGAAATCTCCTTGAGACATTGAGGCAATGACGGAGCGGAGGGATGCCATCCGGAACCGCCTGGCCTTCACGTGCTTGTTGAGCAGTTTTAGGTCCCCCACAATCAGATTGGAGGAAAAACCGTGTCTTGTTCCTGAAGAGGAACAGGAATTACCACTCCTTCTGCCTGCAGAAGAGCATCGGCTCGGTGGGTAAGTGGGGAAGTTCTGAAGAATCGAGCCGGAGGCCGAGAACAGAACTCTATCCTGTACACGTGAGACACAATGTCTCTCACCCACCGGTCTGTGACCTGTGGCAGCTAAATGTCGCCAAGGCGAGAGAGTCTGCCACCAACCGCGGATGCGGAGAGAGAGAGCTTAAAGTCATGAGGAGACCGCCTTGGAAGCGGTTCCTCTGGCTGCCTTCCTTGGGCGTGATTGAGCCCGCCTGGAATCTGAGCCCCTCTGAGCCTTTTGAGCCCTTTTGGACTAGGACAATTTGGACCTGCCCGAGCCTGGGAAGGACCGAAACCTCGACTGTCTCTCTCGGACAGCATTAATAGGGTAAGTCGCAATGCAGACATTGCGAGGATAAGGACGCTACCTGCGGCACAGATGTACCTGTGCTCAAGACCAGCTGCGCAAAACCAGCTGACATAGCTTAGAGTGCCCATACGGCTGCGAATGCCGGAGCAACCGACACGCCGATAGCTTCATAGACAGATTTCAACCAGAGGTCCATCTGTCTGTCAATGGCATCTTTAAGCGAAGTCCCATCTCCACTGCAACTATGGATCTAGCCGCAAGCCTGGAGATTGGGGGATCCACCTTTGGACCCTGGGTCCAGCGCCTGACCACGTCAGGGGGAAAGGGATAACATGTATCCTTAATACATTTGGAGAAAACGCTTATCTGGTAAGCGTGGTGATTCTGCACTGCTTCTCTGAAGTCAGCGTGGCCAGAAAAGTACTCAATGTACGCTTGAGATACTGAAATGGGATTTCTCCTGCTGGGAAGCTGACTCCTCCACTGAAGGAGCTTGGGGAGAGATATCCAACATGCCATTGCTGGACGCTATAAGATCAGTCACCATGGCGTCACCATCCGGTGTATCCGGATTGAGAGCGGTGTCAGGATCAAAGTCCTGATCAGCTACGTCTGCCTCATCATACAGAGAGTCCTCTGCTGTGACCCTGACTAGTGATGAGGCCGAGTGCCGCTCCCAGCGAGCTCGCTTAGGCTGTCTGGGACTGTCGTCCGTGTCAGAGCCTTCACCCTGGAATGCCTGGGACCCCCCCGGAGCACTGATTTTGTTGCAAATGAGGGTGGCCAGGGAGCAATGATCAAGATTGCCCATGGCCTGTCTGGACTGCAAGTCACTATCCCATGACAATCTATCAGCCGAAACTGCAACACCGTCCCTGTCCATGGACAGGGTTCACAGGTGGTTCCTTTGGCCACCTCTAGTAGAGACCCCGGCTGACCAAGTGCTACCGGGGAGCATTGCACACAACGGGGGTCAGTGGAACCTGCCGGTGGAACAGTATCACATGCAGTAAAAGCAGCATAGAAAGCCTGTGTTGCTTTTTTGCTGCTGTAGTCTAGCCATCTAGGAGCATATAGCCGAGAATAGCGACCGCACAGTGCAATGTATAGCATACAAGCATAAAGTACAAATGAGCACTTCAGCACATGCAATATGAGCAGCTTAGAAAGCCTGTGCCTTAGCACCTTTGCTTTTTTGCTGCTGTAGTCTAGCCATCCAGGAGAATATCGCCAAGAATAGCGACCGTACAGTGCAATGTATAGCATACAAGCATAAGTACAAATGAACACTTCAGCACATGCAATACAAGCAGCCTAGAAAGCCTGTGCCTTAGCACCCTTGCTTTTTTTTTTTGCTGCTGTAGTCTAGCCATTCTAGGAGAATATAGCCAAGAATAGCGACCGTACAGTGCAATGTATAGCATACAAGCATAAGTACAAATGAACACTTCAGCACATGCAATACAAGCAGCATAGAAAGCCTGTGCTTTAGCACCCTTGCTTTTTTGCTGCTGTTGTCTCGCCATCTAAGAGGGCATATAGCCAAAAATAGCGACCTACAGTGCAGTGTAAGCATAAAATACAAATGGACACAACGGTATTTAGTGGGGTCAGCACTTCAGGTGCTGCTTACCGCCCGCCTATAGGCGGGTGTGTGGTCGCCAGAGTCCTGTGACTGGCTGCCAGCTCGGACTGCAGGAATGGCTGCCGGCGTCCTTCTCCAGCTCGTGTGACGAGGGGCGGGCCGTGGGCGTGCCCCAGGCAAGAGCAGGAAACCGGCGTCCCACTGTGTCCAGTGAAGGGGGCTGGAGAATGCAAAGCAGACTCCAGCCCTCGGCGCTGACTGTCTGTACAGCGTCCCGCCTCTCCCCTGACTGGCAGGGCTGGAGGCGGGAACGAAAAGAAAACTAGGCCGCAAAGCCGGGGACTCGAGTAATAAGCGCGGCCGTCCATGTGCACGGCCAGCGCGGAGTCCCGGGCGCACCACAAGTCCCAGCCGCGCCACAGTGTAAAAACACCTAGCAGCGGCCCGGCACGGCAGTTCCCAATACATAAATTCACACAGCAAAGCTGCCGTGAATAATAGCACGAGCGCTCCGCGCTGTTGTCCCCGGCGCACTAGCACTCCCAGCAATGCTGGTGTGTGTGTGCGCGATGTGTACGGGGACACAGAGTACCTTAATGTAGCAGGGCCCTGTCCCTGACGATACTCAGCTCCATATCCAGCAGGTTCTCTGGGTCTGTGGATGGAGCCCGGTCTCAGTGCCTGGAGACCTGTAAGATCCCACTTCACCCAGAGCCCTGAGGGGGGATGGGGAAGGAAAACAGCATGTGGGCTCCAGCCTCCGTACCCGCAATGGGTACCTCAACCTTAACAAACACCCGACAAAAGTGGGGTGAGAAGGGAGCATGCTGGGGGCCCCATATGGGCCCACTTTTCTTCCATCCGACATAGTCAGCAGCTGCTGCTGACTAAAAACAGTGGAGCTATGCGTGGATGTCTGACCTCCTTCGCACAAAGCAGAAAACTGGTGAGCCAGTGATCCCACTGGGGGTGTATAGCCAGAAGGGGAGGGGCCTTACACTTTTTAGTGTAATGCTTTGTGTGGCCTCCGGAGGCAGTACTATACACCAATCGTCTGGGTCTCCCAATGGAGCGCCGAAGAAATACGCATTTGCCTAATAATTCTGCACACAGTGTATATGTAATCAAACTTAAAAGTTGGATTTCGGCCCATGGCTTCTCAAGTGTTGCAGAACTACAACTCCCATCATGCCCTGACAGCCACACGTCCAAGCAGGAAACCCCATAAATTGTCTCCGCTTTTCCGGTATCATTGGGTCCTCCCCCGCTTTTTCATGCTCATGGTTTAGTCCATGGTCATTACCGTATACTGACAGAATGCACTGACCTGGCGTCGCACGGGGGAGACTGCATAGCTGAAACGTGAGCTCAGCTAAATTACTGCAGAGCTTATACCCCCCCTCCACGTTGCAGACTGGGCTCTGAACGGGCGGCCGACCCCCATCTAAGGTGTAAAATGGAGCGGTGATTATTCAAAGCCCCTGAACTGCGACGTAAGCCCAGGAGCCGCGCTACACGGGGGGAATCTGCTGCAACGAGCCCCAGAACAGCTCAGCTGGACCCCTGAAATGATGGTGGCGGTCACTCCAGCATGTTGTCAGTTCTGGGGGGGCTTTATCCAGCGCAGTCCGCCATGTAGCCTCATACAGAGCGCCGACACTTACCATCTCTGTGCAGCCAGCGACCAGATACCGGCACGGTACTCGGCACCGACCGCAGGACTTTACGTGATCCTGAAACTAAAACAGAAGCCGTTACACAAACTGAGGAGGCCGACGGCACAGCCATGACGTGTAGGGGGCGTCCCGTCCGTTCTAGGGGAGCACGTACTTTTTCTCTGGGGATTTTCTTTTTTCCGCAGCCTTCACACGTCATTGGAAACTTGGGACAGATCTCATCATGAGCCTGAAAGAGAGAAGACGTCAAGTTCCCCCACATCTCTCTGTACCCGTGGAATAGGGGACCGTCCCTTTAAATGTCACAAGAACTTTCTGTACCTTAATATCTGGAAAGTAGAAAGAGAGTTTGCAGTATCTGCAGTTCAGTTTCCGCTCGGGGCATTCTCGCTCGTTGTGCAAGTCTCGATCGCTCGCCCGGATGGGAGTCTTGCAGGCAGGACAAGGTACCTGCATGAACGGGCACTTTCCTTCATGATGGGCCTGGAAGAGAACGGATCTATTACCACACAGCAGACGACTGAGCGAGAAACAGGAAGGGTGCGGCGATCATATAAGACTGGAAACTGAAAGATAATATCTTATCTTACAGCCTACATGCAACGCTGTATGGCAGACTGCCTCTCCATGCAACACAGACTTGTTTCATTCTGCACGATGAGGGGGATGACATGCCGAAAAAGAAACAATATGCAGGAGGGACGGAATTTGCAGTGAGCGGGAAGGTTTCATTTTCCTCATTCCAGACACAGAAAACAATGGGCTTTTTTATGATGTTGCAGCCGTTACGTCTGTTGTTATACGGCCGCACCTGTCTCCGTATACAAAACTTCTTGTGGGAAGATCGGTTACGGGGAGCGCCGGGTATCGATATCTGTAACCAGAGTCTATAGAAAGGAGATAGTGGGGCGTGGGGTGTCAGGGAGAGGTGGAGAACGGCCGGCGGCACCGATACTCGGATACTCCCTTTAACCCTTCAGAGATCAAATACTTTTCATGACATAAGGGCATGAGAGGAGTCAGGAGATACTGAGTGCAGTAGTTCTTCAGCAGCTGGAGAGCATGGACATGGGGCCTAATGCAGATTATCCGGATGTTATACGTCCTCAGTCTTGGCCATCTATTGCTGAATCCAGGTAAAAATGAGATATCCTGAAACACTCTGTGCTGCTAAAAACTCAACTCCTACTATTGTCCATTGCCCTACAGGATTAGCACTTTTTCTATTAAAATACCCTGTGCTGCTGTAGATCCTGCTCTTTCCGCTCATCTCCAGTCTCTTACATCAAGGTTTGTGCACCGGAGAAAATAAAACCTCTTTTTTAAAATACTCTGTGCTGCAGTTTTGCCTTGCTTCATTTTCTGCCTAACGCTCTCCCCCCTTACACTGTTCTTCTCTCTCCATCGGCTCCTCTACTCTATTCCTCCTCCCCTTCCCCCACCCAGTAAACACTGTTTTTTCTAGGTACTTTCCAGCTCATTCTTGAACAGCTGCCAGTAACCTTTGCAGTCAGGGAGACGCTCTGGTGTGAAGAACAGTACTGAGTTCTGGCTGGGGCCCAGCACCGTGCCCATTACTGTACCGGGGCCCAGCACCGTGCCCATTACTGTACCGGGGCCCATCACACGGGCCCATTACTGTACCGGGGCCCATCACACGGGCCCATTACTGTACCGGGGCCCAGCACCGTGCCCATTACTGTACCGGGGCCCAGCACCGTGCCCATTACTGTACCGGGGCCCAGCACCGTGCCCATTACTGTACCGGGGCCCAGCACAGTGCCCATTACTGTACCGGGGCCCAGCACCGTGCCCATTACTGTACCGGGGCCCAGCACCGTGCCCATTACTGTACCGGGGCCCAGCACCGTGCCCATTACTGTACCGGGGCCCAGCACCGTGCCCATTACTATACCGGGGCCCAGCACCGTGCCCATTACTGTACCGGGGCCCAGCACCGTGCCCATTACTGTACCGGGGCCCAGCACCGTGCCCATTACTGTACCGGGGCCCAGCACCGTGCCCATTACTGTACCGGGGCCCACCACCGTGCCCATTACTGTACCGGAGCCCACCACCGTGCCCATTACTGTACCGGGGCCCAGCACCGTGCCCATTACTGTACCGGGGCCCAGCACCGTGCCCATTATTGTACCGCTGCAGAGGGATCACTGGCATCACCAGCCTCAGGATGCTGTTCACCATTTCTCGCAGGCTTGGAGTTCCCAAATGTGGACAGCCCAAAATAGTCCAAATGATGAAGCTTGGAGGAGACTGGCCACATATTAGTGCCCGGCAGCAGCATTTCACCATCAACATCTACACTTCTCAGCAGTGCCAGCCACATAGCACAAACCCCTTCATCATAGCCCACACACGCACACCTTCCCAGCACACAGTGCTTTACCCCCTCTCCACCTCGTACAGCAGTGGTCTCCAAATTGTGGCTCTCAACCGGCTTCAAAACTACAACTCCCAGCATGGCCAGAAAGCTGTTGGACACGTTGCTTCCCGTGCCAAGCTCTGCATTAGCTAAGTCGGACAAAGGTGACCCCCGAATGTGCTGGCGCGCTGCCAAGAGTTCTGAAGTTTGCACAATTTTTCATGTAGATCACATCCAGATAAACTTTACACTGGAATTCAAGATTCAACACAAAAGTCAGAGATAAGGAAAGAGATAACAGAAGTAAGAATGGGGAAGAGCTGGATGCCGCAGGTCGTTTACACCAGTACAAGGCACTGAATGGTCATATAAAGATCCCGATAATAGCTGACGCCATCATGTGCTAGCGAGTAGATGATAAATCTTAGCCGAAAGCACAGCACAAGTCCCGGGTACAGGGAATAAAGGGTGGGTAATAAAAAGGGCAAACGGGAAAAAGGGACACAGCAGTCACCCCTGGAAGGTTTCCCTGCCACACACACACACACACACACACACACACACACACACAGTGGGAACATTACACAAAAACCCCAGAATGTGTAATTAGACTGACGTAGACAGTAATAGTGTCACCAGGACCAGGTGGTGAAATATTGGAAATACCGTGTTTCCCTGTAAAATAAGACACTGTCTTCATATATATTTTTTTGCCCCTGAAAAGATGTGCTATGGCTTATTCTGGGGGGGGGGGGGGGGGGAACTGTTGGGGGACGTTTACCCCCTAAAAAATGCAGTTCTCCCTTCCTAGGAGACTCATTTACCAGACCCCGGGCGTCTGTGCCGATCCCATGTCCTCCTGTGATCTCCTCCTGTGATCTTCGTGGCCGCTCCCAGCAGGTAAGCTGCACACGGTCCTCCCCTGCTACTGGCCGACATGCAAATATCACACACACTCACCACATGCTGCAATACCGATTGCTTCCGACAGGTAGAGGCTCCTGGGACGCAGTGCAGTGGAGCGTGAGGACCTGTAATGGAACGCATCATTGCGTTCTCATATCATCCGTAGACAAAGACTAAATCTAACAATTGATCAGCAGCACCGCACCATTGTGAGGCTTCAAGCAGGATGTTCTCAAACGGAAGTGGCCACTGAGCTTAGAGCATCACGGAGTGTCACCAGCAGGTTGTACAGAGACACAGAGAGACTGGAAGAGTCACAGAAAGATAGAGACGTGGCCACTGAGCTTAGAGAGTCACCAGTAGGTTGAACAGAGAGACTATAATAGTCACAGAAAGGCAGAGAAGTGGACGTCATTTGGCCACATCCAAGACTAATGACCATTTCATTGTGAACAATGCCCTTCAGAACCGGATGATGAATGCCACACCACTCCAGAAACATTTAAGGGAGGTGACAGGCGCCAAGTGTCACGTCAGACCATACCAAATCATTCACATCAGGGTGGTCTGTGTGCCAGACGACCTGCAAGGTCCCTGACCACCCCACCAGGACAGGTGACATCTCCGCTGGAGCAGTGGTCTCTCTGTTGGTCACTAATGAAAGTCTATTCACGCTGAGCAGAAATGATGGCCAAGAATGGAGACATCAAGGAGATCACTGTGCATCAGCCACTGCTGTCACCAGACGAGCCTTTGGTGGTGGGGTTATAGTGCGGGCCGGTGTGTCTAATCAGTACAGAACGGCCCTACAGTGTGTGACTGGTGCAGTGACCACCCCTACTACTGGAATAACATCATTAATACAGTCATTATGACTCTGCATGAACAACACCGGCCTGATCTCATCTTTATAGACGACAATGCTCCAGATCATTGAGGTCACATTATAGGGAACAGCTACTGGGGACCGAAGGACCTCAAAAGGACCGGCTGCACTGTCTCCAGACCTGAATCCCATAGAAACCTATGGAATCAGCTGAGTCGCTGTGTAGAGGCCGTAACTCTGTACCCCAGAACCTAAATGACCTGAGGGCCACCGTTCAAGATGAGTGGGATACCGGCCTCCGCAGACCATAACTCCACTGCTGACCAGCAGGAGGCACTGTTCTCAGCTGGAATTGATGCTCAAGGCCACATAAGTTATTGAGACATTTTTTTGAGGGGAATAAGATGAGGAAATCACCATTGCTGCTTCTACATAAATGCCAACCTTCGTGGTAAATATCAACGTAGAGTCAACTTTTTACATAAATGTCACCGGAAAGCCAAATATCCTGAACATTTGTGAGTAGTGTGTGTGTTAGAAAGCTTCTTACTCTGCAGCATTTCTCTCCACATCTGCCTAAAACATTTGCCTGGGAGGCATCGGAGATCATCTGATAACTCAAAACAAGTAGGAAAATCTCCACACCCGGGGTTTATTCACACATTACAAGCACCCACAGAATGAATGGAAAATGCATTGTGATCACTACGGCTGAAGATGCAGCAGCAGAAAGATGGACAAGTGGGCAAGGAAAGATAAAAATTTACAAATATGATGCAGGGGGCCGGTGGGGCTCACCTCGTACTCCTTGAGGGTCCCTCTCCAGAGGCAACCGGTGTTGGAGCAGACAGCGGGCAGACTCTCCACCTCCCGTCGTGCCGCGTTATCCGAAAATACCTGGTGATCGAAAGGAGAGTGCGAGGCGATTACACTGTTGTACTCAGCGTGGTGACATCTCCAAGTAAGTGGTATCAAAATTTCATACAACTGATGTTCAAAGAACAATCCCATACAATTCATACAGAATCCATAAGAATTAGTCAGTTTCCCCTTTCCTGTTTTCAAGTTTATGCCCCATATGCTTTCCCTTTCAACCGCCTTGCTTTCACTTTCCCACATCCCCAATGCTTTCACTTTCCCTTTTCCCACACCCTCCATGCTATCACTTTCCCACACCCATGCTTTCACTTTCCCTTTTCCCATACCTTCCATGCCATCACTTTCCCACACCCTCCGTGCTTTCGTTTTTCCTTTCACACACACCCTCCGTGCTTTAGCTTTTCCTTTCACACACACCCTCCGTGCTTTCGCTTTTCCTTTCACACACACCCTCCGTGCTTTCGCTTTTCCTTTCACACACACCCTCCGTACTTTCACTTTCCCTTTCACACACCCTATATGCTTCCACTTTTCCTTTCACACACTCTATGCTTTCACTTTCCCCTTTAACCACCTTGCTTTCACTTTCCCCTTTAACCACCTTGCTTTCACTTTCCCACACACACCGTGCTTTCAGTTTCCCTTCCCCACACCCTCCATGCTTCCACTTTCCCTTTCACACACCCTATATGCTTCCACTTTTCCTTTCACACACTCTATGCTTTCACTTTCCCCTTTAACCACCTTGCTTTCACTTTCCCCTTTAACCACCTTGCTTTCACTTTCCCACACACACCGTGCTTTCAGTTTCCCTTCCCCACACCCTCCATGCTTCCACTTTCCCTTTCACACACCCTATATGCTTCCACTTTTCCTTTCACACACTCTATGCTTTCACTTTCCCCTTTAACCACCTTGCTTTAACTTTCCCCTTTAACCACCTTGCTTTCATTTTCCCACACACACCGTGCTTTCAGTTTCCCTTCCCCACACCCTCCATGCTTCCACTTTCCCTTTCACACACCCTATATGCTTCCACTTTTCCTTTCACACACTCTATGCTTTCACTTTCCCCTTTAACCACCTTGCTTTCACTTTCCCCTTTAACCACCTTGCTTTCACTTTCCCACACACACCGTGCTTTCAGTTTCCCTTCCCCACACCCTCCATGCTTCCACTTTCCCTTTCACACACCCTATATGCTTCATGTTGTGAATATCAGAGATGGTGCTGTTCCTGAGAGTGTTTCTGGATTCCCTCTGGTGGCTAGTGTTGGTAGTGAGTCTGATTCTGCATCTGTTGCTCAGCTCAGACAGGTGCAGGAGATGATTGCTGCTTCAGGTAGCCTATGGAGTCCAGCCTGGAGGGATATAGGAAGGCAATTTTTGTCTAACCTTTGCCGGTGATAATTGTTTCTGCTCCATGTGAAGATGTCCTGAAGTTTGTCTGTAAGGGTAGGCCTAGGCTTTAGGCCATTTGTCCAGATGTAATAAGATGATCTGTTCATGTAAATAATCAAAGTATAGATGTCGTTGCATAATTATCTGTGTGTCTGTATGACAATCGCATAAAAGCTTCATAATATGATTCTAAGATGTGTATTCTGCAAAGTGTTAAAGATCAGGTCACCAAAATGAACAATGAACAAAGAGATATTCATAACATACTGAGAGAATTCATAATCAGTTGGTTCACACCATGTGGGATACGGGATGTTGACTCCTTGTTCTTGCTCAAAGGTCGAAGTCAAATATTGTATAATTACAAGATTCTTTCATACACAGGTCAGAATCTGGCTTCTGCTCAAGCAGTGATCACGTTTCATTGTCCGATTCATTTATATCTGCGCAGATTGATTTGAAATCAGTCTCTGTGACCCTGAAAAACCCCATTTGCAGTTTTCCCTCAATTCCCAACCTTGATATGTCCTCCAGCCTTTAGGCTTTTTGCCTTTCCCTGTAGGTTCTGTTTTTGCTTTTTTCTGCTCCTTTTTGGATCCTCCAGGAATGATTTCCACAGCGGCTTTTTCTTTCCTTTTGCATCGGTTTTGTCTCCATGTCATTCTGAAATTTCAGCTATGTCTGATAAGTATTTTTGCTCTCTTAGGCTGCTTTCACACATCCGGCAAATACCGGATAAAACAGATCCGGCGCCGGATGCGTTTTTATCCTCATGGAATTGTATTCGCGCCGGATTGTGCCCGATGCCCCTGCGTTTTATCCGGAGTGCGCCGGATGCGATTTCTGGGTCTGGCTGCCAGAAAGGATGCACAAGGGAACGGGTTTTTTTGTCACCGGTAACAAACCACACCGCATCGGATCCGGCGCCGTGCAGTAAAATGAAAGCCTATGGGCGCCGGATCTGTCGTAATGCGGCAAAAAACGCATTCCACCGACGGATCCATTTTTTTTTTAACTGAGCATGCTCAGATGTGTAAATTCCTTTCTGGTTAGAAAATATCTCTCTCTCTCTCAATGTCGGTCTCTCTTTCTGTCGATTTTGGTCTCTGTCAGTTGGTCTCTCTCTCTCTGTCAGTCTTTCCCTCTCTCTTTCATACTCACCGATGCTGCACGGCTGTCACAAAGCTCCCACGGCTTCTCCTGCTTTGAAAATGCCGCCGCTCATTATTCCATCTCATATTCACTGCTTCCCCCGCCTATCGGCGCCTATGATTGGTTGCAGTCTGACAAGCCCCCCACGTTGAGTGACAGCTGTCTCATTGCAACCAATCACAGCTGCCGGTGGGTGGGCCTAAATCTTGCAGTAAAATAAAGAATTTAAAAAAAAATATATATATATAATTGCTTGAGATCCCCCCAATTTTGATGCCAGCCAAGATAAAGCCAAACGGCTGAGGGCTGGTATTCTCAGGATGGGGAGCCCCACATTATGGGGAACCCCTCAGCCTAAAAATATCAGCCAGTTGCTGCCCGGAATTGCCGCATCCATTAGATGCGACAGTCCCAGGACTCTACCCGACTCATCCCGTATTGCCCTGGTGCGGTGGCAATCGGGGTAATAAGGAGTTAATGGCAGCCCATATCTGCCACTAAGTCCTAGTTTAATCATGGCAGCGTCTATGAGACACCTTCCATGATTAATCTGTTGTGAAAGTAAATAAACACAAACAATGAAAAATCCTTTATTTTAAATAAGACAAAAAACACCCTCTTTCACTACTTTATTAAAATCCCCAAATACCTCTCTAGGTCTGACATAATCCACACGAGGTCCCACGACGCTTTCAGCTCCGCTACATCGGAAGCGGCCATAGAACACCGCCACTCACTGTGAGCACCCCGCAGCAACTGAAGTGAGCTGTGCGATCAGCAGTGACGTCACTCAGGTTACCCGCAGCCACAGCAGGATTCTCGGTACAAACTGCTACAACGGATCCGTCGCATCAGTTTTACACAATCTGCGCCGGATCCGTTGCATCAGGCACACACCGGATTGTGCCTGACGACAAAAAACGAATGTATGAAAGTAGCCTTAGTCTGGGCTTGATTAAGGGCTGAATTTGCACTGAAGGGTGTTTCTGCTTTAGCTTTGTCTTTTTCTAAATCAATGTTTGAGAATATTCCCTTTTGTTTCTTACAAGTGAATAAGTGCTCTTTCTGCACTATTTTTAGAGCGCGATTTATTCCTAGTAAGGCTACTTTCACACATCCGGCTTGAGCTCTGCGGCTCAATCCGGCTGTGCAAGCTATGCAACGGATGCGGTGAAAACACCGCATCCTTTGCATAAGTTTTTCCCTTGCGGCCCGTCCGGTTTTTGCCGCTTGCGGCATGCTACTGAGCATGCGCAGTGGCAAAAACCGCATGCGGCGGCCGGATGCGGTTTTTGCCGCATCGCGCCGCATCCGGCCGCCATAGGCATGCATTGAGAGATGCGCCGCATCGGCCGAATGCGGCGCGATGTGGTTTTTTTTGCCGCACGAAAAAACGTGCCAGGCAACGTTCCATCCGGCCGCCGCATCGGCTAAATCTGCCGCATGCGGCAAAAACCGGACGGAACGCAAGGCCATGCGGCACTAATTAAAGTCTATGCAGGAAAATCGCAACCGGCAGCAAAAAAAAACGGTTGCGATTTTCCTGCAAAGTGCCGGATTGTGCCGCAGAAGAAAAACCGGATGTGTGAAAGCAGCCTAAGAATGGGAGTTATTCCGTTTTGTTCAGGCGTATTTTTGTATCTCCTGTGTTTTTGTAGTTAAGAACTTTCCCATTATACTTGCTTTTTCTATTTAAATGTATTTTCACTGGTCATGGAGCACTTAGCTAACGCTCTGAGGGGAAATATAGACATTAGAGGGCTTCAGATCGGTGAAACACACCATAAAATTGCATTATATGCAGATGATTTGCTGTTATACATCTCCCAACCCCACATTTCGTTTCCAGCTATAATGAAAGAATTTGAAAGATTCGGCCTCCTTAGTAACTTCAAGGTTAACCTTACAAAATCCGAAGCGCTAAACATCTCCCTGTCCCAAGATGAACTCACGCGGGCTATGAGGAACTTTCCATTTAAATGGCGGCCTTCAGCTATCAAATATTTGGGCATAAATATACCAGCGGATATCTCTAAACTCTACACGCTTAACCACTTACCATTGCTAGAGAGTACAATTAAGAACTTCAAGTCCTACGGCGGGATGAAATTATCATGGATGGGCAAGATGGACGTCATAAAAGTGGATATCCGGCCACGCTTCCGATATTATTTTCAGACTATCCCCATTTCACCCCCCACCAGTTTTTTCTGTAATCTTCAATCTTCCACCATTCGGTTTGTGTGGGGTAAGATGAAGCCTAAAATTAACCTTCGCACCCTGACCCTCCCTAAGGCATGTGGTGGAGCTAGTCTTCCTAATTTTAGAGGGTATCTGCAAGCCGCGGCCTTAACTCGCCTAGTGGACTGGCATTTTAATAAGGACTCTAAACAGTGGATACAGGTGGAACAGGAGGGATTGGAGATACCACTTAGACACCTCCCATGGCTACCTTCAACCGACCTCCCAGAAGTGGGGTCGTACTCAGAATTCACCAAAGATACACTTAGAGCGTCTTTGCACGTTGCGACATCACACGTGCGATGTTGGTGGGGTCAAATTGAAAGTGACGCACATCAGGCGTCACTTTCGACATCGTACTGTGTAAATGCTAGATGATACGATGAACGAGCGCAAAAACGTCATTATCGTATCATCGTTGCATTCACCGACATTTCCATAATGCCGGTGCCGCGACAGGTACGATGTTGTTCCTCGTTCCTGCTGCAGCACACATCGCTGTGTGTAAAGCCGCAGGAGCGAGGAACATCTCCTTACCTGCCGCCGGCGGCTATACGGAAGGAAGGTGGTGGGCGGGATGTTTACATCCTGCTCGTCTCCGCCCCTCCGCTGCTATTGGCCGCCTGCCGTGTGACGTCGCTATGACGTCGCACGACCCGCCCCCTTAGGAAGGAGGCGGGTCGCCGGCCAGAGCGACGGTCGCAGGGCAGGTGAGTGCATGTGAAGCTGGCGTAGCGATAATTTTCGCTACGCCAGCTATCACACGATATCGTACCTGCGACGGGGACTATCGCGTGCGACATCGCAGCATCGGCTTGCGATGTCGCAACGTGCAAAGCCCGCCTTAGGGTTTGGCACATAATATCCAATAAAATATGTCCCTCACAACCCATTGGCCCCCTCACACCTTTATTCTCCACACCATCGTTCCGCCCAGGATACAAACAAAGAGGCTTCTTCGGCTGGAGGGCAGAGGAAGATATCCGATTGAGGAACATTCTGATCGATGGTAAGTTACCTACCTTTCAAGTATTTTGAATGCAGCGACCGGGTATAGGAACAAGGTGGTTGGAGTTTTTTCAGCTGCATGCCTTTGTCTCCAGACTGGGGGTCCAATGGCCGACTTCGAGATACCTGTAGTACCTTTGAAGACTTGTTTGTGAAGGAGGTCCAGCCTGAGCGTCCGGTTTCCCTGCTCTACAGTATTCTTAATGGAGTTGGGACCTCGGGCAAACGAGGCTACCAGTTGGCTTGGGAAAGCGAGTTGAAACAACATATTTCGACGGTTGAATGGGAAAAGCGTTTTTTATTTACACATAAATTGTCAGCCACGTGCGCCGCACAGGAGAAGAACTTTAAAATTTTAACAAGATGGTACCAGTTTCCATCTAAACTTCATTCAATATTTCCCTCGGTGTCGGCGCTGTGTTGGAGATGCGGACGGGAGGTTGGTACAATGACGCACATTTGGTGAGAGTGCGCCGGAATACAGCAGTTCTGGAAGAAAGTTCTCATGAATTACCAGCTTATTACTGGGAAAACGGTAGAGAACTGTCCCAAGATAACACTCGTCTCCGTCCTACCTCACTCAATCACATACCATAAGCGAGACATCCTGCGTTTCTGCCTGACGGCGGCGCGCTCCATCATCCCTAGATACTGGAAAACCCCCACAACTCCTCCTATTTCCGAGTGGTGTGTGGAGATGGCAAATATTTGTAGGATGGAGGAGCTCGCTGCCGACACCGCCGGCACTAGGGAAAGGTTCTATAGGACCTGGAGCGAATGGATACTGTTTAGTGATTCACCAGATTTTCATAAACTGTTTTAATAAGGTAGATCCCAGGAGGAACCCCGCACCCCCCACCACTCCCCCTTTGACCTTCCTTTCCCTATATTTCCCTTTCCCCGTTTTCCCATTACGGTTCTCTCAGGCTCTAACTTTACCCTACTTTAACCTATATTTACTTTTTCTCTTCTTTCTATTCTATAACTTCTCTCTCTTGAATCCTTTTACACTTAATGCTCATAATATTTACTTCTAGTTCTCTAAATAAGAATAACAAGGAATATAACAATATTGATAGATTTTAATTTTCATTCGGATTTGTTTATATTATTATACTCAGGAGCAGAGGAATTACTTTGTTTTCTCTTTCTCATTCTACCCTGTTTTTCCAAATATAAGCCCTCCCCAAAAAAAAGGCCCTAGTCGTGGTTCAATAATGAAGTGTCCTTGGAGCTAAAAAAGTTAAAGATACTGCAGGACACTTCATTATAGACAGCGGGCACCCCGTAATCATACTGCGCAGACACCGAGCAGAGGACCTGAAGTGATTGCACCATCGCACACGTACTCACCACATCCAGCAACACCGATTTCCTCTCAACAGCAGAATCCTGAGAGGCTGTGCGGTGGAGCACAAGGACCTGCCACAATGATAGCTTAGAGGACCTGTGGATACACGTGACTTCCTCCCATAATTCCCTGCAGCCGGAAGTGTTGCACCCTGGGGCAGCCGGGGGGGGGGGGGGGGGGCGTCACAGAAGCATTCTGTAACGCTGGATGTGATGAATGAGTGTTTGTATGTGTGATCTGCGATCTGCTGTGTGTGAGTGTGTCAGTGATCTGCTGTGTGCGTGCATGGCAGCCAGAAGCATGGGAGGACGGCGTGCAGCACCCACCGGAGATCACAGGGAGGGCCTGGGAGCCATGCAGGTGTCTGGGTCTGGTAAGTATGAGTCTCCTGGGAAGTGGGGGGGGGGGTCTGCTTTTTTGGGTGGTAAACTTACCCCCCAACCGTGTTACTCCAAGAATAAGACCTCCTCCAAAAATAAGCCCTAGTGCTTTTTTGGGGGGCAAAAAAGTATAAGACAGTGTCTTATTTTTGGAAAAATACGGTATATACGGTAATTTCTGCTCCTGAGATTGCCTTTACTAGTATTGGCAACTTGAGCGTTACCACAATTTTTGAATATTTGAGTATGAGTATTTGGTTTTGCAGTAACGGAAAGATTGTTTGATTATTAACACATGCATCAGAAGATATGATGATAGATGATAATTGATGATTGACAGGTTCCATACATGATTTTCGATATCTGCTTATTGCTCTATTCAAATGATTTTGTCTTTGCCTTCATTTCTGTTATTTTGTTTAATAATTTCAATAAAAATAGATTGAACATAAATGTATTTGCACAAGAGTTCCTGATATAGTGGGAGGAAAGATCGTGTGGACTTTTTTTCAGGGTTTTTGTTAATCTATCCTATACTTTTGTATTTAGTTAGCAGGGACTCACTTTGCTTAATTCTATATCTACCATCTGTGTGTTGTTTTTTCTTACATCACCGTCGTTATATGTTGGGGGCTTTTGACTTTCCTTTTGGGCTGCTCTGAGGCAAGTCAGGATTCCTCATTTCATCTTTGAGGTTAGTTAGTTCTCTGGCGGTGACAAGGCGTCTAGGTTTGTTAGGAACGCTCCACTGCTACTTCTAGTTGTGTTTCTGTAGTTAGTGGATTGCAGCCAGCTAAGTTTCCAACTACACTTGTGCATTATCTTCTATCATTTTTCATGGGATTTTTGCAAGATCTTTTGCGGTCTCCTGACCACAACAGCTTCCACTTTTCCTTTCACACACCCTATATGCTTTCACTTTTCATTTCACACACCTGCTATGCTTTCACTTTTCCTTTCACACACCCTTTATCCTTTCACTTTCCCAGGTTTATTTCTATGCAGGTATAAGGTATATAAGAGTGTGTATTTACAATGGTCATATACCAATTGTGAGGCAAATCCCGGGATATGAAGATGAATTATGACTCCAGTCATAATCCCTCATCACTCCCTAGCAGTGCCCCCTCCCTTCTTGTTCTCAGTGTTCCACTTACACCTCCATGGCCATGTCCTGTGATATGGAAATGAGGTGGTGTGGGAACAATGGACACAGGATGACTCCCTGCCGTCACCCTGTAACAAGAGTTGTATCTCATTAGCAAGGCTATGGAAATAGCCAGACAGAACGACTCCAGTAAAAAATGGTTCATATCTCGCAAGCCATATTTCCGATAAATATGGCAACCATAAAAATGGTGTCTCCGCATGCGGACGATGCCGGCACACCCTTTTTATGGGAGCAGGACATTGGGAAATGCCCCAGGCGTGATATCAGCCAATGGGGAACTGGCAGACAGGTCATGAGTCCCCTCGTTCTGTAGCTAAATTCATAACTGTCACAATGAGAGCATTGGCGTCCGCCTACGACGCTCCCAGGCAAAGTTATGGCCCATATTCCATGTTGTGGATTGTCCATAACTCAAGCCAGGGGTGGAGCAGTGCTTCCCTGTGAGGTCACTAAGGTAGGAGGGGACCTGGATCTGCCCAGGTTGATAACCCTACTTCGGCCATTTTCCAGGGTTCTTTCCGCTGGGGGCACGCGTAGGAAACATCTGTGGGAAGGATCCTAGAAACCTGGGTACAGCGCCCCCCTGTGGCCAGACGCAACAAGGTAACTGCTGGAACTGTGTATGCCTGTTTGTAACCCATGCTTTGATTGTAACTGTACTCTGACATATGTATATTCTGTAGATTCCCTATTGTATATATTGTAGTTTCTAGTGTGCTTTAGGCTGATTAAATTATATAATTAATCTTGGGCTGTTCTGTTATCTCGATCTTGAATCCCACGTCTGTGTGTTCGGCTAATAGTTACCGTAAATCGGTTGGTGGCAGCGAATTGTGCCAAGGATTATTGTGGGGAGGCCAGTGAGATTCGGGGAGATTTTATATATTCCGCCCGCGGAGGTCGGGGGAATATATACCTTACTCTCACCGGGGACCCTTCAATAATCGGCATAAGTAGTATAGCGGCCTCCTTGCTTATTGTCGGGCAATTCCATAATTGGCCTGACTATAAGAGGGGCGCTAGAGAGCGCGTCACGTGCTCTGTCTGTCGGTCGGGAGGTATAAAGGAGGGGTGACCCCCACTTGTTACCCCCCGATTGTGACGTACTGGTAGCCAGCGCGGGGGATTTCTGAGTGACCCCCCCGGTGGTTTGTGACATATTGGTGGCATAGCGGTGGGATCGAGATAATAGTGTGTGTGTGTGTGTGAGACCCATACTCCCAGACACTAAAGACTGCCTGCAGCAGCTGTGGCTGCTGGGGTCTTCAGACTAGCTCAACACTAGAGTGTCAGAGTGCAGATACTGTAAGGTGTGTGGAGGCATCAGGTGTCAGTTCTGTGTCAGTGACCAAAAGTCTGCAAGAACGGCTGATGGCACCAGGAGCAGAGCTATGCAACTGGCCAATGCTAAGGCAGGAGCCGAAGAGAGGGAGGACGGTGCTGTGGACAGCAATGAGGAGGTTGCCCACGAGTCCTCCAGGAGCTCGACGCCAGAAAACCGTTCTGCCGAGGACATTGCGCAACCTGGCACTGCTGGACAAGATGAGGAGCAGCTCACCCAAGGTTCCTCAACGAGCCAGATGCCAGCCCTCCGCTCTGAAAGGGACAGTGAATCGCCTAGCTCTGCAGCGTGCCGCAGATCACCACGTGCCATTCCACCGAGCCTGGGAGGCTCGGATAGCCTTCTTCAAATGGCTATGGCCCTTCTCCAGGCTGGAGACCAGAAGGGCTACAAGGAACTCCTGGCAGAGCGCAGGGCAGAGCGGCACGCAGAGCGTGAGGCTGCGGAGCGAGAGCGGCAGGCAGCGCGTGAAGAGCGAGAGCGACAGGCAGACCGTGACTACCAGCTGCAGCTAGCTCAGCTCCGGCCCTCATCAGCCACATGTGACCTTCGAGACACCAAACTTCCAAAGGTCCGTGTTGAGGACTTCCCAGTGCTGGAGAAGGATGGAGACTTGGACTCTTTCTTGACTGCTTTTGAACGGACTTGCTTGCAGCACCATCTGGACAAGGACCAGTGGGCCAAATACCTGACCCCCCGTTTAAGGGGTAAGGCCCTGGATATCCTTGGGGACTTGCCTGCTGAGGCAGATCAGGGCTACGACACCATCAAGCGGGCCCTGATCCAACAGTACAACCTCACTCCAGAGTCCTACCGCAAGAAGTTCCGGAGCCTACAGAAGGGACCAAAGGACTCCTGGGCTGACCACCGGCGGGCACTTGCCCGAGCTGCCGACCACTGGACCCAAGGCCTGCAGCTTTCCACCGGACCGGAGATCCTGGACTTGTTCATCACGGAGCAACTCTTGTGGAACTGCCCTGAGGATCTCCGCCAGTTCATCCGAGACCAGAAGCCAAAGGGGTCCACGGCTACAGCTGCCCTTGCCGATGACTACACCAACAACCGGGCCCCTGAGGCCAGGAGAGCGGCCACCAGCAGCACCTGGAGAGGGGGTAAGATGAATTCTGCGACAGCCCCACCTGCCCCTAGACTGCAGGGGGTGTCCCCCTCAACTCCCCTCTCCAGGCCCGTGGCGGAACCAAGACGGTGCCACCAGTGCAACCTACCTGGACACTTCAAGGCCATGTGCCCTCAGCGTCCCAAGGCCCCGGCTCCGTCCCCGTCCCAAGGGCCGCCCAAGGTGTATTGTGTGGGTGGGGGTGGTGGTAGGTCCCTGGACAGCTTCCAACCTGTCACCGTCGGCCAGTCTGTGACCATAGGACTGCGAGACAGCGCCTCGGAGGTGACTCTGGTGCGGCCTGAGATGGTGTCCCCCCCAAGACTTGATCCCTGGAAAAACCCTCGCTGTCTCCGGGATTGGAGGCACTGACCCGGCGCTGCCTGTTGCTGACATTTATGTGGACTGGGGCGCAGGGCGAGGGGTGAGGGAGGTGGGGGTAACTGATCGGATCCCTGCAAACGTGCTACTTGGGACAGATTTGGGGCAGATAACCTCCCAGTTTGGGCCCCAACCAAGGGCTGAACCTTCAGCCAGTACTGACATGCCTCCGGACAATGTTAATGTGTTATCTATGAATGATGTAAGGGAGGAGGGAGTGAACTCTGATATTTCTGCTTGCATAGACACCATAGACACACACACAGCTGCAGCTGTGACAGGGGAGGGGGTCAGAGAAAGGTGTGACAATGCCTCTACAAGTAATCAGCCTGTGAGCTGGGATCTGTTGCCCTCTGCAGGGATAAGCAGAGAGCAGGGTGCTGCAGGGGGAGGACCAGTGTGTGGGGTGGGGGCTACCACAGCAAATGTGGGGTCCCCAGAGATTTCACAGCGGGGTTCTGTTGCTGCAGGAGGGGAACAGGCAGGTGAGATTGGGGCCGGTCCAGGAGCGGAAGTGCTCCCAGGTAAGATCTCGGTGCATGGTTCCCCCACAACCGGGGTGTCAGGAAGCCAGGTAGGTCTGCCTGAACCGGCGACTTGGTCAGGAACGGAGGAGGAGCAGGCACGACCCACGGTCGCAGCGGCTGTGGCCGCTGTCACCCGCAGTGGGAGTGCTGGAAGCCAAGGGGCCTCCCGGAGGTCCGATAGCTCTTCCCCTTCTGACCAAGTGGCAGCCGAGTCAGGTGGAGGCCAGGACACAGGTCCTGGGGTACTGACCGAAGATGTGACAGTCTCGTCGATTCTGGCCACATCTAGTCAGGGGTTTCAGGCAGCGTTAGAAGCTGACGACAGCCTGAAAGCTCTTAAGGAGCAGGCGGCACAGCCTCCCTCGGACTCGGACCCGGAGCGAGTGGTCTGGGACCAAGGACGGCTGTACCGGGCCACGGTCCAGCAGGGTTCACCGGAGGCGTAGCCCAGGGACCGACAGTTGGTGGTACCCTATCCGTTCCGGACGGAGTTGTTGCGGATCGCACATGAGATTCCGATGGCCGGACACCTAGGGATCGCTAAGACCAAGGCCAGGTTAAACCAGCATTTCTACTGGCCAAAAATGGGGGCCGATGTGGCTGCCTACTGCCGTTCGTGTGAAACCTGTCAGAGAGTGGGGAAGGCGGGGCCACACCCCAAAGCCCCACTAGTATCTCTGCCAATCATCGATGAGCCTTTCAGGAGGGTGGCTGTGGATCTGGTCGGCCCGCTGGCCATCCCCAGCAGCTCCGGGAAACGCTTCATACTGACGGTAGTGGACTATGCCACCCGGTACCCAGAAGCAGTGGCCTTGTCGTCCATTCGGGCTGACAAGGTGGCCACCGCATTGCTGGAGATTTTCTCCCGAGTGGGTTTTCCCCAGGAAATGCTCACTGACCGGGGGACCCAATTCATGTCCCAGCTGATGGAGGCCCTCTGTAAGCAGGTCCAGGTGCGACATCTGGTGGCCAGCCCGTACCATCCACAGACTAATGGCCTGTGCGAGCGGTTCAATGGCACCTTAAAGCAGATGCTTAAGATGTTGGTCGACTCCCATGGGCGTGACTGGGAGCGGTATCTCCCACACCTGTTATTTGCTTACCGGGAGGTTCCACAGGCCTCAACAGGATTCTCACCGTTTGAGCTCCTGTACGGGCGACGTGTGCGGGGCCCCCTGGCTCTGGTGAAAGAGGCTTGGGAAGGGGATTTGGCCACCCCTGGAGTGTCGGTTATCGAGTATGTCATGCGCTTCCGGGACAAAATGCAGGCCTTGACGCAACTGGTACACGACAATATGGCTCAAGCCCAGGCCGATCAGAAGCGTTGGTACGACCAGAACGCTTGTGAGAGGACCTACCAAGTGGGTCAAAAGGTGTGGGTACTGGTCCCCGTACCACAGGACAAGCTTCAGGCAGCCTGGGAAGGCCCATACCTCGTGTACCAGCAGCTCAACCCTGTAACGTACCTGGTCACCCTGGACCCTGCCCGTGGAAGGCGGAAGCCCTTCCATGTGAACATGATGAAGGCACATCATGAGCGGGAGGCATGTGCGCTCCCCGTGTGCAACCTGCCCGAGGAGGGAGAAGCGGAAACCCTCTTGGATATGCTAGCCCAGGTTAGGGCAGGCGGATCCATTGAGGATGTGGAGGTTGGCCACCAGCTCTTGGAAGACCAACGGTCCCAGCTGTGGGCCACCCTCCTCCCCTTCCGGGGGTTGTTTACCAACCAGCCCGGAAGGACTGACTTGGCTGTCCATCACGTGGACACTGGGGATCATCCCCCGATCCGGCGTTCAGCATATCGGGTCTCCCTGGAGGTGCAGCAACACATGCGCCAGGAGACTGACGAGATGCTGAAGCTGGGGGTGATCCAGGCATCCAACAGCGCTTGGGGCTCGCCTGTAGTCCTCGTCCCTAAGAAGGACCGAACCACGCGGTTCTGCGTGGACTACAGGGGGCTCAATGCGGTCACGGTCGCCGATGCGTACCCAATGCCACGCATCGATGACCTGCTCGATCAGTTGGCCGGGGCTCAGTACCTGACCATCATGGATCTGAGCCGGGGATATTGGCAGATCCCCCTGACTCGCAAGGCCAGGGAACGCTCTGCCTTTATTACCCCATTTGGACTGTACGAGTCCACGGTGATGCCATTCGGGATGAGGAATGCCCCTGCCACTTTCCAGCGGATGGTCAACACCCTGCTCAAGGGACTTGAAGGGTACGCGGCCGCGTACCTAGATGACATTGCCGTCTTCAGTCCCACCTGGGAGGACCACCTAGAGCATCTAGCACAGGTGCTCAGGCGGATCCACCGGGCAGGTTTGACCATCAAGCCGGGAAAGTGTCAGCTGGCCATGAGCGAGGTCCAGTACCTCGGTCACCGGGTAGGTGGGAGAACACTGAAGCCCGAGCCTGAGAAAGTGGAAGCCATCGCAT
Organism: Anomaloglossus baeobatrachus; assembly: GCF_048569485.1. Taxonomy (NCBI): domain Eukaryota; kingdom Metazoa; phylum Chordata; class Amphibia; order Anura; family Aromobatidae; genus Anomaloglossus; species Anomaloglossus baeobatrachus. Next base: position 215,106,387 of record NC_134361.1, on the reverse strand, counting down.
CCTGGCCCACCCCCAGGACCAAGAAGCAGGTGATGTCCTTCTTGGGGACCGCTGGGTACTATAGGAGGTTTGTTCCATGCTATAGTAGCCTGGCAAAGCCCTTGACGGACCTCACCAAGAAGAAGCTGCCCTCTGCAGTCGATTGGACAATGGACTGCGAGACAGCCTTCCGGGCCCTAAAGGACGCCCTGTCCAGCCCGCCCGTGCTACAGGCAGCCGACTTCACGCGGCCGTTTGTAGTACAGACCGACGCCAGTGACTTCGGCCTCGGTGCGGTGCTCAGCCAGGTGGACTCTGCGAGCCAAGAGCACCCAGTCTTGTACCTGAGCAGGAAGCTGTTACCAAGGGAAGTTGCCTATTCCACGATGGAGAAGGAGTGCCTGGCCATAGTGTGGGCCCTGCAGCGTCTGCAACCCTATCTATACGGGCGCCACTTCATCGTGGAGACGGACCACAATCCCCTCAGCTGGTTGCACACCGTCTCTGGGACGAATGGGCGATTGTTGCGATGGAGCCTTGCGCTCCAGCAATACAACTTCACCATTCGCCACAAAAGGGGCCGTGACCACGGTAACGCAGACGGGCTGTCCCGACAAGGAGAGGTCGCGGACGGGCGCACGGGGGAACACCGGAGTGTGCTGCCCCCTAGCGCCCTCAAAAGGGGGGAGGTGTGAGGCAAATCCCGGGATATGAAGATGAATTATGACTCCAGTCATAATCCCTCATCACTCCCTAGCAGTGCCCCCTCCCTTCTTGTTCTCAGTGTTCCACTTACACCTCCATGGCCATGTCCTGTGATATGGAAATGAGGTGGTGTGGGAACAATGGACACAGGATGACTCCCTGCCGTCACCCTGTAACAAGAGTTGTATCTCATTAGCAAGGCTATGGAAATAGCCAGACAGAACGACTCCAGTAAAAAATGGTTCATATCTCGCAAGCCATATTTCCGATAAATATGGCAACCATAAAAATGGTGTCTCCGCATGCGGACGATGCCGGCACACCCTTTTTATGGGAGCAGGACATTGGGAAATGCCCCAGGCGTGATATCAGCCAATGGGGAACTGGCAGACAGGTCATGAGTCCCCTCGTTCTGTAGCTAAATTCATAACTGTCACAATGAGAGCATTGGCGTCCGCCTACGACGCTCCCAGGCAAAGTTATGGCCCATATTCCATGTTGTGGATTGTCCATAACTCAAGCCAGGGGTGGAGCAGTGCTCCCTGTGAGGTCACTAAGGTAGGAGGGGACCTGGATCTGCCCAGGTTGATAACCCTACTTCGGCCATTTTCCAGGGTTCTTTCCGCTGGGGGCACGTGTAGGAAACATCTGTGGGAAGGATCCTAGAAACCTGGGTACAGCGCCCCCCTGTGGCCAGACGCAACAAGGTAACTGCTGGAACTGTGTATGCCTGTTTGTAACCCATGCTTTGATTGTAACTGTACTCTGACATATGTATATTCTGTAGATTCCCTATTGTATATATTGTAGTTTCTAGTGTGCTTTAGGCTGATTAAATTATATAATTAATCTTGGGCTGTTCTGTTATCTCGATCTTGAATCCCACGTCTGTGTGTTCGGCTAATAGTTACCGTAAATCGGTTGGTGGCAGCGAATTGTGCCAAGGATTATTGTGGGGAGGCCAGTGAGATTCGGGGAGATTTTATATATTCCGCCCGCGGAGGTCGGGGGAATATATACCTTACTCTCACCGGGGACCCTTCAATAATCGGCATAAGTAGTATAGCGGCCTCCTTGCTTATTGTCGGGCAATTCCATAATTGGCCTGACTATAAGAGGGGCGCTAGAGAGCGCGTCACGTGCTCTGTCTGTCGGTCGGGAGGTATAAAGGAGGGGTGACCCCCACTTGTTACCCCCCGATTGTGACGTACTGGTAGCCAGCGCGGGGGATTTCTGAGTGACCCCCCCGGTGGTTTGTGACACCAATGATTAAAGGGAATTTGTCACCAGGATTTTGCAATGTAAGCTGAGGACAGCATGCTGCGAGGGTTAAACAAGAAAAAACATTATGTTTCTCTTACCTGTATGCCAGCAATTGTTTACTTAGGCTAAAGGGATAATTGCTCTGTGATTAACATTGGTGTGACTCCTCTGCACCTGCAGAGCAGACCAGACCAACACGTCCCTGCTGTGATTGACACCTAAGAGTCAATGCACAATCTCTATTAGAAGCCTGGTGTGGGACAGTTCTCTCAGCTCTGCTACAGTCAATTCTAAGATAAAGTCAGAACGGCTGCACCCTGTAATCTAAGTTAAACGTGATTAGTTTCAGAATCTCTTTGCCTATATTAACCTGCTCTCAGATGAAGTAACAAAAACATGGTGACAGATTCCCTTTAAGGACTTTGTCTCAAATGCATTTGTATGGGATCTAAACTTTGTCATTTTTTTAAATGAATTTATGGACTTTTGAATAAAATTTTGTAATTGTAAGGATTCCCTCCTGCTGCTGTATTTTATCCAAGTTCGCCTAATAATCCCTTGCTTGCGCTACAAGCACGGAGTTCCTGCACTTGGGTGGAAGTTTTTCACTTTGCTACTATAATACTGCTCCTATGTACAAGAATATAACTACTATACTACTGCTCCCTATGTACAAGAATATACCTACTATAATACTGCTCCTATGTACAAGAATATAACTACTATACTAATGCTCCCTATATACAAGAATAAAACTACTATAATACTGCCCTCTATGTACAAGAATATAACTACTATAATACTGCTCCTATATACAAGAATATACCTACTATAATACTGCCCCCTCTGTACAAGAATATAACTACTATAGTACTGCCCCCTATGTACAAGAATATAACTGCTATAATACTGCTCCCTATGTACAAGAATATAACTACTATAATACTGCTCCCTATGTACAAGAATATAACTGCTATAATACTGCTCCCTATGTACAAGAATATAACTGCTATAATACTGCTCCCTATGTACAAGAATATACCTACTATAACACTGCTCCTATGCACAAGAATATAACTACTATAATACTGCTCCTATGTACAAGAATATACCTACTATAACACTGCTCCTATGCACAAGAATATAACTACTATAATACTGCCCCTATGTACAAGAATATACCTACTATAACACTGCTCCTATGTACAAGAATATAACTACTATAATACTGCTCCTATGCACAAGAATATAACTACTATAATACTGCCCCTATGTACAAGAATATAACTACTATAATACTGCCCCCTATGCACAAGAATATAACTACTATAATACTGCTCCCTAAGTACAAGAATATAACTACTATAATACTGCTCCTATGTACAAGAATATAACTACTATAATACTGCTCCTATGTACAAGAATATAACTACTATAATACTGCCCCTATGTACAAGAATATAACTACTATAATACTGCTCCTATGTACAAGAATATAACTACTATAATACTGCTCCTATGTACAAGAATATAACTACTATAATACTGCCCCTATGTACAAGAATATAACTACTATAATACTGCTCCTATGTACAAGAATATACCTACTATAATACTGCCCCCTATGTACAAGAATATAACTACTATAATACTGCTCCTATGCACAAGAATATACCTACTATAATACTGCCCCCTATGTACAAGAATATAACTACTATAATACTGCCCCTATATACAAGAATATAACTACTATAATACTGCCCCCTATGTACAAGAATATAACTACTATAATACTGCCCCTATGCACAAGAATATAACTACTATAATACTGCTCCCTAAGTACAAGAATATAACTACTATAATACTGCTCCTATGTACAAGAATATAACTACTATAATACTGCTCCTATGTACAAGAATATAACTACTATAATACTGCCCCTATGTACAAGAATATAACTACTATAATACTGCTCCTATGTACAAGAATATAACTACTATAATACTGCTCCTATGTACAAGAATATAACTACTATAATACTGCCCCTATGTACAAGAATATAACTACTATAATACTGCTCCTATGTACAAGAATATACCTACTATAATACTGCCCCCTATGTACAAGAATATAACTACTATAATACTGCTCCTATGCACAAGAATATACCTACTATAATACTGCCCCCTATGTACAAGAATATAACTGCTATAATACTGCCCCTATATACAAGAATATAACTACTATAATACTGCCCCCTATGTACAAGAATATAACTACTATAATACTGCCCCTATATACAGGAATATAACTGATATAATACTGCCTGATCTGCCCCTGGACTTACTGTGTTACTTTCCAGAGTGGAGATGCCTTCCTCGTATATACCTTCCTGGATACAGGCTGCACACTTCTGAGGTCCTGAGCTGCGACATTGAAAAATGGGGTATTTAGTGACATAATAATATGACCCACACACTATCTGTATCATGTCCACTAGTGCTATGGGCCGACGCTGATACTGAACACATCGGCGGCTCAGGGCAGCAGTTGTCATTGTTATATGTTGGATGCATTGACTAAAGCATTTATCATAGTGACTGTATTACGGGAATTAACTAAGGGACGGTCCTCAGTACCTCTGTCTTGGCCAATGACCTCCAGTCGGCAGCTGTGGCGGTCGGATCTTGCCGAGTGGCGGTTTTGCAGCAGTGAGAGGTCACGGCTTTACGTTCCTCACCTTATAATCTTCCACAGACAGAAGGAGCAGTAGCGATGTCCACACTGGGCCTGGTACGGCCTCCTGAGGATGTTATTGCACTCGGAGCACAGATATTTCACTTCTATCTTTGTCCCAAGAATGTCTTTCTTGATGCCGGGCTGGGTTGTATCCATAGATCCGGGTGGAGAAGAGATGGAGACTGTGGCAGAGGCCATGTGCAAAGGACACCTGGGAGGAAACAAAACACTGAGTGACGGCAACCATTGTTTATGGGAAAACAAGACAAAGCCAAGGAGACGCCAGGAGTACTGAAGGTCGCAGGAAGCAGGAGGCAGGAGGCAGACCGGACCGGCGGAGACTAGAAGTCCTAAATCACACGCCACCGGGTGCAGAGACAATGCGGGCCTTGTGCATGAACCTAAAAAGAGATGACTCCTGGACGCAGGGCTGTGGAGTCGGTAAGCCAAACCTGCCACTCAGACTCCTCAATTTCCCTTGCACCGACTCCACGACTCAGACTCCCACATATATTGCGTATATTTAAGTGAACAATGTATTGTACAATGTGAACATCAGACATTTAATCATTGTTATGATACAATAACTCAAGATATTTAGATAGAACATAAAATATAATTTATTGGATACAACTTTAGAGCCCAAGTCCTCTTGCGCCCGGCAGTCCTGCAGCCGCTCATCCTAACTGCTACCTCAGTCACAGCTTCTTTTCCTTTAGTAAGGCTGCTTTCACACTACGTTTTTTAACATGCGTCATGAACGTTTTTTTGCTGTAAAAGCGGATCCTGCTTTTACAAAGAAAAACGCATGCAAACGCATGTGTTATTTTGCAGGATCCTGTCACTGGATGTTTAGGGGCGGGCATTAGAGTCATGTGATCGGGAGTCAGTGGAACTGAACATGACAGACTGGGAGCCGGCTTCTGACAGCTGCGGAGGCTCGTAACCAAGGTAAACATCGGGTAACTTGCTTGGATACCCGATATTTACCTTTTTTTACGAGCCTCCGCAGCTGCTAGGAGCCGGGCTCCCTGCAGACGTAACCAAGGTAAACATCGGGTAACTTGCTTGGTTACCCGATATTTACCTTGGTTACGAGTGTCCGCAGATCTCAGGCGGGAGGGGGAGAGAGGGAGGGGGAGAGAGGGAGGGGGGGGAGAGGGAGGGGGGGGGGAGAGGGAGGGGGAGAGAGGGAGGGGGGGGAGAGGGAGGGGGAGAGAGGGAGGGGGAGAGAGGGAGGGGGAGAGAGGGAGGGGGAGAGAGGGAGGGGGAGAGAGGGAGGGGGAGAGAGGGAGGGGGAGAGAGGGAGGGGGAGAGAGGAAGGGGGGTAGAGGGAGGGGGAGAGAGGGAGGGGGAGAGAGGGAGGGGGAGAGAGGGAGGGGGAGAGAGGGAGGGGGAGAGAGAGACTGATCACGCGAGGCTGGTTTCAGTGCATGCTCAGTAGAGCATTAGAGGATCCTGTCTATCAGCATGCCAGCGTTCACATGCGTTTGCATGCAGTATAGTCAGGATCCAGCAATTTGCAGTATTTGGACACAGCTCAAAAACGCTACAGGTAGCGTTTTTGAAAAAAGTTAAAAAACTGCAATTCGCTGGATCCTCACTATAACGCACGCAAACGCATGTGAACGCATGTTGACGTGAGTCCATTGCAAATGCATTGAAATGAAAATGCATTTGCACTGGATCCGTTTTTGCTTTAAAAAACGTTCAGGACGCATGTTAAAAAAAAACGTAGTGTGAAAGCAGCCTAAGCGGTTAATCATAAAGCAGTATACGATGACTTGGCTCCACATAAACAGCTGCCAGAAGAATGTTATTTTCCAATAGCTGTGTCTCTCTCCGTTTCATTGAAGCAGAAATGCCATCTGCGATTAAACCTTCTCTTTGGGACCGGCAAAATAGCAAGTTTTCCACTCCCTTATGAAAATGCCAGGAGTTAAATCCTCAGCTTGTAATTTTTTAGTCATGGTAAATGGGTGATTAAGCAATTCCTTCAATTCAGCCACCTGTGTCCATTTACCTTCATTTAGGGTTACTTGAGGGTTCGCCATATCTATAAGAAACGGTTTTAGTTCAAGCAATCGCTCAATCATTAAATAAGTGCTGCACCACCGAGTGGTTTGATTGACAATTGCTCCTTTCCCAGCTTGTCTCTTCAAGATGGAATCAATTTTAGGGGTTCTGGTGGCAATAACCAATTTCCTCACCTTTTCCAATCAGATTTCCAGCATGTCCCTCTTGCAGACTATCTCTTATTGCCGGCTGCAGCGTGTGCACAACACAGCGCATGTGATGAAGATGAAAGTGTTTTGAAGCAGCTTCAACAAGATCATCTAATCCTAAAGTATCATTTTGCTGTTCTTCTGTTGTAATATCTGTTTGTTCCTCAGTTACATGAACAGCGCTGTGGCTCCATCTCACACATACTGAATCCTACATTTACTTCTAGCGGTTGGTCATTCCTCTCATTCATCGGTTTAATTGTACTTATGTTTGAAGCATTGTCCGTTACAATGGCAAGAACCTGTTCTTTGAGCTCGTAATCCTGCAGAACTTTTTCCACTGGAGAAACTGGAGGCCTCAATACTGGATCCTCACACAGAATGAGCAGTCAGTTTGTGGCGTTTTTTTAATCTGCTTTTGCTATTGAAAGCATTATCTATGAGCTCAGAAACCTTTCAGGTGATGCGTTTTTTAAAAATCTGATCTGCTTTTGCAGCTGAAAAATGTATCCTCAAAAAACGCAGAAAAAACGCTGTGTGTGAATGCGGCCTTAGATCAGGAATAGAACAGACATTTATAGGACATTTCAGAACATTCCCAAATTCCTATGAAAAAAATTTCATCACACTCTGCATTGCACTCCTGTCCCCAATTTATTATATATTTTAGGAGTCGGAGTCGCTCCATTTTATACCGACTCCGAGAAAAAGGAACACCGACTCCACAGCCCTGCCTGGACGGAGAGAGTTTGAGAGTCAGGGAACCCCCCAAATAAGACCGCCTTGTAAAAGAACACCCCTCACTCAAAGAATTCAAAACCTTAATACAGAAGTTTAGTAACCTTTCTCTGGAAAATAAAAAAAAATTCCATTTTCTCAGGGGTCAATACCTTCTTTAGGCCCTGTGCGCACTTGCCGGTTTTTGCTGCGGATTTCTTGCGGATTTGCTGCATGTTTCGCTGCAGAAAATGTTCAGAACATCTCTGCAGTGAATCACCAGCAAAACCTATGGGGAAAAAAAAATGCTGTGCGCACTAGGCGGATTTTGACAGCTGCATGTTTTGCGGCGGGATTCCCGCAGCAAAAACAATTGCATGTCACTTCTTTTCCGCACGTCGCTGCGGGATTTCACTCCATTGACTGCAATGTAATCGGGAAATCCCGCAGGGAATAACGCAGACAGCAAATTCTGTGCGGTTCATTGCGTTTTCCTGCGTTATTCCCTCCGGTATTTCGCGGTTTACTTGCGGTAATGTACATCGCTGCCTGCGGTTTGCAGGGAAGTTATGTCATTATGACAGGAAGAGGAAGCGGAGCAGAGTAAACACACACAGATCACAGACACACACACACACACACACACACAGACATACATCACAGACACACACACAGACATAGCACATCACAAACATAGAACACAGACACAGACATATAGAATACACATAGAAAGCAAACGGAAATATAGAAAAAAAAAAAAACATGTGGGCTCCGCCGTATTTTTACCTTCCAGCCGAGGTAAGCACACAGCGGCGGCCCGGTATTCTCAGGCTGGGGAGGGCGGGGGACAGGGTTAATGTCCCCCGCCTCCCTCCCACCTCCCGCAGCCGAGAATATCAGCCGCAGCTGCCCCGGGACTGTCGCATCCATTATGCGGCAGTACCGGAGTGTCCCCAGCTCTTCTAGATGCCGTGACGTGGTGGCAGACAGGGTAATAAGGAGTTAATGGCGGCGGATCACCACCACTAAGTCCAGGCTTGATCATGGCAGCGTCTATGTGACAGCTGACATGATCAACCCGTAAGTAAAGTGAAAAATCACACACACCGAAAAATCCTTTATTTTAAATAAAACACAAAAAAGCCTCGTTCACCCGTTTATTAACCCCTCCCGCACCAAAGCTCCGGCGTAATCCACAGGTCCTGCGCTGCTTACATACAGCCGCGACTGACACACAGCGCTGAATGTATGCAGCCTCGCAGCGAGACAGCAGAGGTAACCACAGGGCATTTCCCACGGCCGGTAATGTGAACTCACTGCCGACCGTGAGAAATGCAGCGATCTGTCCTCTATCTATCCCTCCATCTATTCTTCTGTCTATTTATTTATCTATCTACTATCTATCAGAAGGAAATTATTTTTTTTTTCTTTTTTTCAATGTGCTTTATTGCATTGAATGCAATAAAACACGTACCAAACCGCACGGGGCAATACCGCGAACAATACCGCGGTAAAACCACAGCAAACTGCATGCGGTTTTCGGGTGCGGTTTCCCGCGGTTTTTTACCTCAGGTGCAGTAATCTTTCCGTGCCTGTGGAATTTTCTTGAGAAAATTCCATTTTCCAGTGCGCACAAAGCCTTATGGTTTTCAGGTATCAGTTACTGAGCTGCAACACCGCCAGAGCGGCATAAAAAAAAAATACTGCAATTCCTGGCAATCACATTCCGGTGGGGATTCATCTCAGCGTGTGCGGAGTATTTATACCCGACAGACGTGTGTTGTAATAATATGTTTATCTCAACGTTTTCGACACACCATGGCCGATAAAGAAAAAAAGAACAGCGTCAAGGACCGCATTTCTCCCAGTGTGGTCATACACCACTGTCTGGGGGACGCTGCGGCTCAGAAGGGAAGGAGCACCGCGGGTGTGAACAGAACCAAAAACTTTACCAGGAAAACACAGAGACTTTAGGTGTCCCAAAAGTGACCCCACTAGGGAAATTGCACCACTCCGGAATTCATCTACTTACACCATCCCGGCCTTTTACAAAAAGCACTGGTATTGCAGAATGAAAATTACAAATATGCCACTTTAGTGCCCCGTACATAACGCCCGGAGACGTGCACCCCGAATATTGTGCAAGGGATCGTCCAGTGCGGACCTATCTGTAGGATGGAGAAATGCGCCTGCTGAAGTGTCCGTCCCTCAGTCATCTAGAGATTATTTACATACACCAGAGACAAGTCCCAAACTTCAAAAAAAAATCCTCATATTCAAAAATATCCATCCAACGAGACACAAAAACTGCACCCGAGCGACGCGTTTCGGACCCCATAGCTTGAACATGGAAATGTAACCCAAAAAGCCATGAAACCATTAAACGCGTGACTGGTCCCATCTTAGGAGACTTGATACAAAGAACATTAACTCTTACAATTCCGAAAAGAAGAGGCTTGGTCTCACCGACGACAAATACTACATCCCAACCATAAAACGAGAATCTTTGATACATTTGTACTGAACGGGTTTGTAACAAAAATTAATGCTGCAACATAGAAAACATTTCCCGTCTAGGCGTCCTCTGAAGGAAAGCGTGAACACGAGGATAACCCATAATGATCCTTCTTACAAAGAGGGGGAAAAAAGGAGGCGAAACGCATAAAATGAGCGAAGACTAAAAGGGAAAGTGAAACCCCGGATATTAGATGATCGCGCACCGCGGAGCTCGGGGGAGCGGAGATCGGCGGATACTTGTTGTCTGTGGTGTATCCTGTTAGTATTCAGTGGAAACGCGTCACAGGAGGACATTTTATCCTGCGTGTACATTTGGATGAGAATCAGTGTTGGTGCTGTTTGGCTTTATTTAGGGAACACGGATTTTACTGGACTGGTGTTTGGAGCAATGATCCCATGGCAGCGGAGTGCACGGGTGCACAAACATCCGCACGGGCCCTGACAGAGCTCCGCACTGGACAATCCTGGTGTGTCAGGACACTGCTATAATGTATTCAGCCCCCCGGTCCACTCCGCTGATCAACAGCACAAACCGAACAACGCTCATTTAAAGGGGTCGCTCTGCTTCAAAGTTCATTTCCCCAAAGGCTCAGGGACACAGAAAAAAAAACTGAACTCGAACCCTCCCGCTACTTCCCTGTATTTTGTTGATCGACTGCAGCGCTGCAGCCAATCACTGAACAACGTGATCCTGCTGATGTGAAGGCACTGACCTCTAATCTTTTAAACAGGGACGACCCCTTTAAAGGGCCCAATTACACAGGTCTGATGCAAACTGTATTAGGACCGCGGTCATGAATATGAATATTCAGCCCTTCTGCAGATGACAGACTGGAGACACAGAGAGGTGCGGATTACAGGCATGATTTCACTCTGAGGAGGCAGCAATATAGGTAATGACAGGAGGAGCAGCAGGAGGAGTGTGACCGCAGAATAGATAGTGACAGGAGCAGCATGAGGAGTGTGTGACAGCAGAATAAATAGTGACAGGAGGAGCTGCAGGAGGAGTGTGTGACAGCAGAATAGATAGTGACAGGAGGAGCAGTGTGAAAAGTGTGACAGCAGAATAGATAGTGACAGGAAGATCAGCATGAGGAGTGACAGCAGAATAGATAGTGACAGGAGGAGCAGCGTGAGGAGTGTGTGACAGCAAAATAGATAGTGACATGAGGAGCAGCGTGAGGAGTGTGTGACAGCAGAATAGTGACAGGAGGAGCAGCGTGAGGAGTGTGTGACAGCAGAATAGATAGTGACAGGAGGAGCAGCATGAGGAGTGTGACAGCAGAATAGATAGTGACAAGAGGAGCAGCATGAGGAGTGTGACAGCAGAATAGACAGTGACAAGAGGAGCAGCATGAGGAGTGTGTGACAGCAGAATAGACAGTGACAGGAGGAGCAGCATGAGGAGTGTATGACAGCAGAATAGACAGTGACAGGAGGAGCAGCGTGAGGAGTGTGCGACAGCAGAATAGACAGTGACAAGAGGAGCAGCGTGAGGAGTGTGTGACAGCAGAATAGACAGTGACAGGAGGAGCAGCATGAGGAGTGTATGACAGCAGAATAGACAGTGACAGGAGGAGCAGCAGGAGGAGTGTGCGACAGCAGAATAGACAGTGACAAGAGGAGCAGCAGGAGGAGTGTGTGACAGCAGAATAGATAGTGACAGGAGGAGCAGCGTGAGGAGTGTGTGAAAGCAGAATAGATAGTGACAGGAGGAGCAGCGCGAGGAGTGCGACAGCAGAATAGATAGTGACAGGAGGAGCAGTGTGAGGAGTGTGACAGCAGAATAGATAGTGACAGGAGGAACAGCGTGAGGAGTGTGTGAAAGCAGAATAGATAGTGACAGGAGGAGCAGCGCGAGGAGTGTGACAGCAGAATAGATAGTGACAGGAGGAGCAGTGTGAGGAGTGTGACAGCAGAATAATGACAGGAGGAGCAGTGTGAGGAGTGTGACAGCAGAATAGATAGTGACAGGAGGAGCAGCGCGAGAAGTGTGTGACAGCAGAATAGATAGTGACAGGAGGAGCAGCGCGAGAAGTGTGTGACAGCAGAATAGACAGTGACAAGAGGAGCAGCAGGAGTGTGACAGCAGAATAGTGACAGGAAGAGCAGTGTGAGGAGTGTGACAGCAGAATAGATAGTGACAGGAGGAGCAGTGTGAGGAGTGTGAGACAGCAGAATAGACAGTGACAGGAGGAGCAGCATGAGGAGTGTGACAGCAGAATAGACAGTGACAGGAGGAGCAGTGTGAGGAGTGTGTGATAGCAGAATAGACAGTGACAAGAGGAGCAGCGTGAGGAGTGTATGACAGCAGAAAAGGAACTGACAGGAGGAGCAGCATGAAAAGTGTGACAGCGGCAGCGTCAGCTCACCCAGATTTGGCGGTCACTTTTTTATTTTTGGTCACATGGCCTATAAATGGGGGGTTGGGACATCTTTATAATTCTTTTTACTTATGTTTCAGGTAGTTTGTTTGACCTCCCTGATGTTGGGTAGCGGCACAATTCATAGGCCACGCCCCTCACCCTCAGGCCACTCCCATCTTTGCACGGAGCTGTGTGGTCATACACAATGGGGATTGGCAGAGAATGATCCGGCCTCAGACTGTACTGTAATAACTTTCATCCGTCATCCTTCCCCATCCTCATCCCCAATCAATCATCAGTGCAAGAAGGAAAAAGGAGAAGGACACGGAAGGGGTGATTCTGCTCCTGTCTAATCAAAGGCTAAAATACACATTCAATGCCCATGCTTTACACTGCAGCTTTGCTTGTTTGCACTGGTTCAGGTAAAAACCAGTATCACTGTTATAGCCAGTGCTAGTTTTTAGGTTGCCTGGGAATAATATCATGATGGCCTAGAGGTCTCCTGTATGAAGTCGGTGGAGGTCCGACACCCCTACAGGTGACCTGTTGCCTGCAAAAACAAAAAACCGAATATGGATACCAAGGTAGAGTATACTTGACAAAACCGAAAATTCCTTTTACCTAGATCTTTTGCAAATTGTAGGACCCAAGGGGTAATCTATCTCTTCACGTGTACCTGTCCGAAAAATTACGTTGGAAAGACCAAGAGACAACTTCGTGTTCGGATAGGGGAGCACCTTGGGGACATCCGTAATAAGAGAGATACCCCGATAGCAAGACATGTTAACTCAGAACATGGAGGGCTTTTTGATGGTGTTAGGTTTAAATGTATTGAGGCTGTCCCCGAACCCGTACGTAAGGGTGATTGGGACAAAATCTTATTACAGAGGGAGGCCAGATGGATTTTCTGGATGGAGTCCGTGTTCCCTGATGGCCTGAATGAGCAAATTAGCTATACTAGCTTTTTATAATAGGATAAATTGAAACTTGGCCATTCTTCTATATTATCATGGTCTGTAGTGGACTGAGACATTTTATTGTATCCCAGCACTATATGGTTGGGTTTTTTCTCATTATATATATGTAACTCAACAGTGTCATGAACATCAGTAATCTCTTTTATTGACTTTTTGTGATTAAGCTTCTTTGTCTATAATTGACCAATTCTATATATTCTTGCGGATATATTAAGTATGTGCCCTGGCCATTTATATTCTTCTATACCTTTGATGAAATAATTTATATACCCGCACCGCTTTCATGTACTTTTACTCCTTTGACTATGTGCTCATACTCTCCCTGTTTAATATATATCGAGATAGGCCACCTGCCAGTATATAAGGCTTTCCAAATAACTGTGATTGAACGTATATACCTCCTCTTTCTTTTGTATACTTACGCAGACTGGCATATATGGTATATTATGTATGCTTATGGGTGTTAATATATGTTCTTTGATTTACATAGATATCGGTAATTTATGTGTCTCACAGCATGTTCCGTCTATCTGAGTGCGCGCCCTACGGCGGCGCGAGCATAGTGTTTATTGTGCCCACGCACTTGCGTAATGCATGGGAATATGTTTTGTGCCGGAACTTTCGGCAGGGGCTAAATATCCGCGGGGATTCCCTGGCGGTTGCACTGACAGACGCGGTCAATATGACTGTTGCTGTTCACGGTGCGCATGCGCGAGATGTTTTGGCGCGCACGCGCAGTGTATAGGAGCTTTCCTACGCCGGAACCATCGGCGTGGGATAGAGATGGTGGATTTTGGTGGTTGCACGGCCCGACAGGAAGTGTCCTGTTTTCGGGTTTTTGGCGCGATTTTCAACTATATAAAAGGGATATTGAGTATCAGCCATTGAATGAACACCCAGATGGAGTACACATCGTTACCTGGGGACTGTTTCCATGATACTATTCAGGTACTTTGTTTTCTTTATGGAATATGGTTCTGCTGTTCGTGCTTATTTGTATATGTATGTGCTTAGGTGAAAACAGCAGATTTTGCCAACACTTTTTCCGTATGATTGGTATTACAGAGGGCTTTAATGCTATCCTAGGACTCTGCTTATAATATTGTTGTCCTCTGAAAACCTGGGTATGTATGTTCCCTGGTGTGATCTATACATTATGGGTGGTGTTATGTCTTGGGCACTGAGTATTATCTTTCACTAGCAGGCTGATGGGGTGCACATTAATCTTTTGGTGCCTAATTGAGGATGGTTATAATTGGTTTATATAATCTGATTTTTTATTAGGGTTGTTTATTTATTTCTTGTGACACACTGTCTGGACGTGTGGATACCGTCTGTGGTGGCAATTTGGCCTGAACCCTATTCAGACTGTATGATTGGCAACCTTTGTATCAGGTATTGGACCATTATTAGTATTGTTATGTTGTTCCTCAAATAAATATATATATATTCTGAAGAGCTTGCTTTAATATCTATATAAAAATGCCCCTTCATTTTTTGATTGCTAGGTGCATGAAGTGGTGATTGTATCACTGTTCTCTGGTGGACGTATCATAGTATCTAACGTTCCAAGTTTATAATGGTCAGTGTTTATGCGATATTGTGGTAATCACAACAGTTTTTTCTTTTTGGTCTGAGACAAAACAAATTCTTTGTTCTATTCTAGGTCTGAAGCTGTATGTTTCAAGGATCCATGCTGTTATACCCCTGATGAGCCCCTTTTTCCTAATTATGGGGCGAAACGCGTAGGGTGAATCCTGGACAAATAACAGCTTAAGTCAATAATGTATCTGTAATTTTATTGCATGTCGACTGGATGACATAGTCTGACCGATCCCCACTAGTTTATGACAGATAATTAGTGACGGACACATCTCTCTTCTGCACAATCTAATGTGTGTTCATAATTTTGTGGGCTCTTTTCTTTGGTGTTACACCTTACCCACTGCTATTTAGACACACTCTATGTCCTTTTGAAAGTGAGTGGAGGGTCAGCAGAGGACATCAGTCGACGTGGAACGGGGGCGTTATTACCAATTAGAACGCCGACCTCCGTTTGTAAGGAAGGGTGAGGAAGGGAAAAGTTTTCTCGCCTTCTTGTCAGTGATAATTTAATTCAATTTTATGTTTGTATGTACTCTGTCTGTGGCATATATGTTCAATAAATATTGTGATTTTAGGTAAAAGGAATTTTCGGACCTGTTGCCTGCACCAGTGGTTGCAATGTACAGAGTGGAGCACGGCGGCCCCCAATATTTAGTACTACTACTTGTCTCCCATTCAAGGGGGCGCCGCTCCGTGAGCTCAGTCATTAATATGGCATATAGGTGTCAGAGGACCCCTATAAGTGCTGGAGACCCAACCCCCCCCTCCCCCCGCGCTCTCCACGATCTGGAGTTGCACATTTATAGACAACTAGCTGTACACATATATATATATATATACACACTAGCTGTACTCCCCGGCTTCGCCCGGGTTAATAACTGCTGTTAACAAAATAGAATGTATGAACAAAAATGTATTCTGCACACAAACCACAAAACAAATAGAAATGTAATTATTAAAAGGCAAAAACTAAGCTAATAGAAGCATTTCACAACATATTTCAACACCACAGATATTCCACACAGATTTAACTAAATTGGCCAAGTAATGTGCTCGGTCTGTCTGTCTCTCTGTCTGTCATTGTCTGTCATTGTCTGTCTGTCTCTCGTCTCTGTCTCCCCACCGACATCTTATTACCTCACATATAGGCTTCTTATACTAACAATGTCTTTTGTTCCTATAGCAACCAATCACAGCTCCTACTAATAACCTGTAGATCCAAGCTCCATTTACTTTAATGGAGGCATGTTTTTTGGAGAGTAACTGTAAAGCGCGGGGTTAAATTTTCCTGTCAAAACAGTCTACGGTGTTCCCTGGGTCACGAGGGGTCTGTGCAAAATTTCGTGATTGTAAAAGCGACGGTGCGGATACACTTTTCCCCATTATGTAGATAGGGGCAACATTCATTGGTAAACTGGAATACGCGGGGGTTAAAATTTCGCCTCACAACATAGCCTATGACGCTCTCGGGGTCCAGACATGTGAGTGTGCAAACGTTTGTCGCTGTAGCTGCGACGGTGCAGATGCCCATCCCGGACGGACATACATACATACATACATACACACACACACACAGCTTTATATATTAGATTCTACTAAAGCAAAAACCTTTGGAAATAAGTTACTTACAATGAGACTCGCAGAAGCTTCTGAGCCGAAATGATGAAGAAAGAAAGTGCAATGAGAACAAGAGCAGCGAAAGTGAAAGCTCAGCCATCACCGACAGCGCCCGGCCCCGCACCGAGGCCACATTGGGTGCAGATCACATCTGTGCTTTGTCTACAGCACACGAGGAATAGCGTTTGTTTGATTCCCCAAAAACGTGTCACTTTCTCTTTGCTTTCTATGGGTGAAAAGAAAAAAAAAAATGCAAGAAAAACGCTGAAAGAATCGACGCTGCAGAAATGAACGCTGCAGATCTCAAGTTCTTGATATTTGTGCAGGAGATTGCTGGAATCTAATAGGTTTCGCTGATTCTGTAAAAAGCAGCTTAAAAATAAAATGCTGCATGTGAACACAGACGTACACTCTCTTCTGCGCCTGACCGTGCACGTGTTAGTGTCCAAAATCGGCCATATTGCACCTTCATGGGATTCAGAACACCTTAAAAGGGAAGTAATCTACGGGAAACGGATTACAGTGCCGCTCTTCTGTGTGGAGAAGTCCCTTTAAGAAGGAATTGAGCGGAGGTCACAGTCAGAGCCTCGGATGAGAGGGGGTCTCAGTGGTCAGACCCCCACTAACCCCATTAACAGGACGTTATTTCTCATCTTGGCGCGCACCCAATAATAGAAGGTGGGGACCGTCCTGTCAATCACCGCCCTATTGTCCTGATGACTAATCAGTGACTCCACCACAGGCTGCCATTGTGGAAGAGCAGATACCGCACGGAGGGCGGATTTATTATTACTGCAAACTATTGTATGCATGACATGGTCTGCTGCACTATTCAATACCGCAAAATATGCCAAGACCTCCGCCCTTAAAGAGCTAGTAACTTCTGTGGCATAAAACGTGTAGTGGGAAAGCTGGGTTACACTGCAATACTGTACTAACCTGAGGAGTGGGAAAGCTGGGTTACAGTGCACTGACCTGAGGAGTGGGAAAGCTGGGTTACAGTGCACTGACCTGAGGAGTGGGAAAGCAGGGTTACAGTGCACTGACCTGAGGAGTGGGAAAGCAGGGTTACAGTGCACTGACCTGAGGAGTGGGAAAGCAGGGTTACAGTGCACTGACCTGAGGAGTGGGAAAGCTGGGTTACAGTGCACTGACCTGAGCAATGGGAAAGCTGGGTTACAGTGCACTGACCTGAGCAATGGGAAAGCTGGGTTACAGTGCACTGACCTGAGCAATGGGAAAGCTGGGTTACAGTGCACTGACCTGAGCAATGGGAAAGCTGGGTTACAGTGCACTGACCTGAGCAGTGGGAAAGCTGGGTTACAGTGCACTGACCTGAGCAATGGGAAAGCTGGGTTACACTGCACTGACCTGAGCAATGGGAAAGCTGGGTTACAGCGCACTGACCTGAGCAATGGGAAAGCTGGGTTACAGAGCACTGACCTGAGCAATGGGAAAGCTGGGTTACAGTGCACTGACCTGAGCAGTGGGAAAGCTGGGTTACAGTGCACTGACCTGAGCAGTGGGAAAGCTGGGTTACAGTACACTGACCTGAGCAGTGGGAAAGCTGGGTTACAGTGCACTGACCTGCGCAATGGGAAAGCTGGGTTACAGTGCACTGACCTGAGCAATGGGAAAGCTGGGTTACAGTGCACTGACCTGAGCAATGGGAAAGCTGGGTTACAGCGCACTGACCTGAGCAATGGGAAAGCTGGGTTACAGCGCACTGACCTGAGCAATGGGAAAGCTGGGTTACAGTGCACTGACCTGAGGAGAGGGAAAGCTGGGTTACAGTGCACTGACCTGAGCAATGGGAAAGCTGGGTTACAGCGCACTGACCTGAGCAATGGGAAAGCTGGGTTACAGCGCACTGACCTGAGCAATGGGAAAGCTGGGTTACAGCGCACTGACCTGAGCAATGGGAAAGCTGGGTTACACTGCACTGACCTGAGCAATGGGAAAGCTGGGTTACAGTGCACTGACCTGAGCAATGGGAAAGCTGGGTTACAGCGCACTGACCTGAGCAATGGGAAAGCTGGGTTACACTGCACTGACCTGAGCAATGGGAAAGCTGGGTTACACTGCACTGACCTGAGCAATGGGAAAGCTGGGTTACAGCGCACTGACCTGAGCAGTGGGAAAGCTGGGTTACAGTGCACTGACCTGAGCAATGGGAAAGCTGGGTTACAGTGCACTGACCTGAGCAATGGGAAAGCTGGGTACCATCTCTATGGTGTGCCTGCGACCACCCCGTCCTCCACTGACCGGAGCACTGGGAGGCTGCGGGACAGTCAGAGCTCGGCTTTTGCGCTGCAGGTTTTCTCAATCTACACTCTGCTTCTCTTTTGCTGAAATTAACCCTTTATGTGCATAAACTAAGATTAAAGCAAAGACATGCCAGACTCAGAGTAGGGGGGGGATTTTATTGAATAAAACACAAGTGACACGGGCACATAGGTCCAGTGGGTGGTCCTAATCAAACACTTTGAGCACATAGGTCCAGTGGGTGGTCCTAATCACATACACTTCTGAGTACACTGGTCCAGTGGGCGGTGCTAATCAGACATTTCCTGGGTACACAGGTCCAGTGGGCGGTCCTAATCATACACTTTCTGGGTACACAGATCCAGTGGGCGGTCCTATTCAGACACTGAGCACACAGGTCCTACTCAGTGATTGACAGCTCTTCCCTCTATATGTGGGGCGCACACACTGCAGTGATCAGGCAGTATGGGTTCACACGTGCAATCCTTGCTCGGGGTCCAGAGAGGACACTGGTTTGGGTGGGGGGTGGGGGTGGGGGGGGTTTGGGGACGACCTCTCTGATCTAGTTAGCCCTGTATATTACAGTGCGGCGGAGTCCTCACGTCTCACAGCCAAACTAGCAGATATCCAATGTGTATGGGGAAGGGGGGGTGGGGGGGGGGTGTCTCCTGATGGGATGTTGGGGCAGAGATGGATCCGGCCAGTAGGATTTCCAGCCTCCGTCCGCAGGTAGGAAACGCAGGAGCTTTTGGCCAGCAGTGACGCCCACAAGACTTGGGGTCAATATGGTCACGGCCGTCAGTAAAAGGTCACTACAAGGTCCGGGAATCAGACGGGAATCAGACGTGTAAATGCAGCCCCTCCCCCGCCTCTCGCTGACAGATCGAGGAAACAAAACCCAGTGACCGATGATGCAACGTTTCATTGGACGTTTCTGCTGTAAGAGGATGTACAGTCAAATATTGTCATATATTACTACGAAAATCCTGACCAAGGCACTGGGTTACAATGCAAATATGGCCATTGAGTCTGGTGAGCTCGCTATACAGCTATTGCTCTCTGTAATCAGCAATTTCTGAGGAGAGGCTGACCAGTGAATATTTCTCTCGTTTACCAGCGATGGTGCCGATTGTTACCCGCTAACAGCCGAGGATTTCTCCATATTGAAATCACATGCATGATTGGCCAAACAAGAGCGTGCGCGAGTGTGGAGAGGACTGGCCAACTGGCCAAACAAGAGCGTGCGCGAGTGTGGAGAGGATCGGCCAAACAAGAGCGTGCGCGAGTGTGGAGAGGATCAGCCAAACAAGAGCGTGCGCGAGTGTGGAGAGGACTGGCCAAACAAGAGCGTGCACGAGTGTGGAGAGGATCAGCCAAACAAGAGCGTGCACGAGTATGGAGAGGACTGGCCAAACAAGAGCGTACACGAGTGTGGAGGGGGATCGGCCAAACAAGAGCGTGCACGAGTATGGAGAGGACTGGCCAAACAAGAGCGTACACGAGTATGGAGGGGGATCGGCCAAACAAGAGCGTGCACGAGTGTGGAGAGGATCGGCCAAACAAGAGCGTGCGCGAGTGTGGAGAGGATCAGCCAAACAAGAGCATACACGAGTGTGGAGACTGGCCAAACAGAGCGTGCGCGAGTGTGGAGAGGCAGGGCTGTGGAGTCGGTAAGCCAAACCTTCGACTCCGACTCCTCAATTTCCCTTGCACCGACTCAGACTCCTACATATATTGCTTATAGTTAAGTGAAAAATGTATTGTAGTACATGAACATGTGTATGTGAACATCAGACATTTAATAATTTTTATGATACAATAATCAAGATATTTAGATAGAACATAAAATATATTTATTGAAATACAACTTTAGAACACAAAAAACTAATTGTAAATAAGTAATACAATATGTAATATACAGTATATTACATATATCTTGTGTGTGTGTATGTATAATAATATATATATATATATATATATATATATATATATATATATATATATATATATATATATATATATATATATATATATATATATATATATATATATATATATATTATATACACACACACTAGCTGTACTGCCTGGCTTCGACCGGGTTAATAACTGTTAACAAAATGGAATGTATTAACAAAAATGTATTCTGCACAAAAACCACAAAACAGATAGATATAAATGTAATTATTAAAAGGCAAAAACTAAGCTAATAGAAGCATTTCACAACATATATTTCATCACCACAGATATTCCACACAGATTTAACTAAATTGGCCAAGTAATGTGCTCCGTCTGTCTCTTTCCCCGTCTGTCTCTTTCCCCGTCTGCCTGTGTCTGTCTTTTTTTTGTCTGTCTCTATCTCTCTGTTTCTTTCCCTGTCTGTCTCTTTCCCAGTCCGTCTCCCCATCTATTTCTCTGTCACTTTCGCCGTCTGTCTCTATCAAGGTCTGTGTCTTTCCCCATCTATCTTTGTCTGTCTCTCTGGCTGTCTCCTCCTTCCCTGTCTGCCTGTCTCTGTCCCTGTCTGCATGTCTGTCTGTGTCTTTTTCCAGGTCTGTGTCTTTTTCCAGGTCTGTGTCTTTTTCCAGGTCTGTGTCTTTTTCCAGGTCTGTGTCTTTTTCCAGGTCTGCCTTCCCACCGACATCTCATTACTTCACATATAAGCTTCTTATACTATGAATGTCTTTTGTTCCTATAGCAACCAATCACCGCTCCTACTAATAACCTGTAGTTCCAGGCTCCATTTACTTTAATGGAGGAATGTTTTTTGGAGAGTAACTGTAAAGCGCGGGGTTATTTTCCTGTCAAAACATAGTCTACGACGTTCCCTGGGTCATATGAGGGGTCTGTGCAAAATTTCGTGATTGTAAATGCGACGGTGCGGATACACTTTTTGTTTCACTTTTTCCCCATTATGTAGATAGGGGCAAAATTGATTAGTAAATTGGAACGCGCGGGGTTAAAATTTCGCCTCACAACATAGCCTATGACGCTCTCGGGGTCCAGACGTGTGAGTGTGCAAAATTTTGTGGCTGTAGCTGCGACGGTGCAGATGCCAATCCCGGACACACACACACACACACACACACACACCTTTATATATTAGATATATATATTACATATTGTATTACATATTTACAATTTATTAGTTTTTTGTGTTCTAATATTCCAATAAATATATTTTATGTTCTATCTAAATATCTTGATTATTGTATCATAAAAATGATTAAATGTCTGATGTTCACATTGTACTAAAATACATTTTTCACTTAAATATAAGCATTATACTAAATGTTATTATTTAGTATGTTTTTGTTGAAAACTGTTTTTTGCCACTTACATAGTTTATTACATAGCGTGATATATACTGTTTGTGTGTGTGTGTATATATATATATATATATATATATTATATATATAAAAAACACTATGTAATACACTATGTAAGTGGCAAAAAACAGTTTTTAACAAAACCATACTAAATAACATTTGTGCATGAATTTGCTGTGAGAAATAGAATTGCCTCCATCAGATCGTCCTTCGCAGATGACCTTGAATCTGACCTAATATTGTTAAGGCTGGAGAACAACCTCTTTACAGTAACTTGGGCTGGAGGCAAAGTCGTAACCACATGGGTGACATCTCTAACAATTTCCGGGGATAAAGGAATTGCCTCATGCACAGTCAGTTTTGATGAACGGTTGAATTATTCTATTTTTTTGAGAGCAAGTGAAAAATGTTACTGAAATCTGGTCAATCTGCTGCTATAGGAGACAGAGTGAAATCTTTTTTTCTTGCGGCAACGCTTTGCTGCTCCATGTCACCCAAATACTTGTCAAAGTTAAACTCCTCATCTGATGAGGATGAAGATACGGCAGCAGTAGCACTGTCAGGCCCCAAGTCCTCTTGCGCTTGGCAGTCCTGTAGCCGCTCATCCTAACTGCTACCTCACTCACAGCTTCTTTTCCTTTAGTAAGCTGTTGATGATCAAGCAGTATACGATGACTTGGCTACACATAAACAGCTGCCAGAAGAATGTTATTTTCCAATAGCTGTGTCTCTCTCCGTTTCACTGAAGCAGAAATGCCATCTGCGATTAAACCTCCTCTTTGGGACAGGCAAAATAGCAAGTTCTTCCACTCCCTTATGAAAATGCCAGGAGTTAAATCCTCAGCTTGTCATTTTTTAGTCATGGTAAATGGGTGATTAAGCAATTCCTTCAATTCAGCCACCTGTGTCCATTGACCTTAATTTAGGGTTACTTGACGGTTCGCCATATCTATAAGAAACGGTTTTAGTTCAAGCAATCGCTCAATCATTAAATAAGTGCTGCCCCACCGAGTGGCTTGATTGACAATTGCCCCTTTCCCAGCACGTCTCTTCAAGGATGGTTCTGGCGGCAATAACCAACTTCCTCACTTTTCCAATTACATTTCCAGCATGTCCGCCCAGTTTCACACATCCGGCTTCTCGGCGGATGCGGCGCACGCCAGTACAGTACGATACAGTACAGTAGCAGCGCCGCAACTTCCGGGTCACATGACAGCATATGACCGGCGTTTGACGCACTGCCACTGTACTGTATACACTGTACTGGAGTGCGCCGCATCCGCCAAACCGGCGAAAAGCCGGATGTGTGAAACCGGGGTCCCTGTTGCAGACCATCTCTTCTTGCCAAGTGCAGCGTGTGCACAACACAGCGCATGTGATGAATATGAACGTGTTTTGAAGCAGCTTCAACAAGATCATCTAATCCTAAAGTATCATTTTGCTGTTCTTCTGTTGTAATATCTGTTTGTTCCTCAGTTACAGGAGCAGCGCTGTGGCCTTCCATCTCACACATACTGAATCCTACATTTTCTTCTAGCTGCTGTTCATTCCTCTCATTCATCAGTTTAATTGTACTTTTCATGTTTGAAGCATTGTCCATTACAATGGCAAGAACCTGTTCTTTTTGAGTTCGTAATCTTGCAGAACTTTTTCCACTAAGGCCTGGAGAAACTGGCCGGTGTGATGAGCTTTACTATCTTTTACTGCCAGTGTCTTACTAACAATTTCTTTCTTGTCACAAACATATCAAACACTGATCGCAAAATAATTCAGTGAAATGCAGTGACTCCGGGCATCCAGCAAAGGCAATGGGTGAAAAGATAGGACATTCAGACACAGCGTTTTGTGAGGATCCTCACAAAAAATGAGCAGTCAGCTTGTGGTGTTTTCTAATCTGCTTTTGCTATTGAACACATTATTTATGACCTCAGAAACCTTTCAGGTGATACGGTTTTTCATAAAGCTGATCTGCTTTTGCAGCTGAAAAACGTATCCTCAAGAAACGCAGCAAAAACGCTGTGTGTGAATGCAGCCTTAGATCAGGAATAGAACAGCCATTTATAGGACGTTTCATAACTTTCCCAAATTCCTATGAAAACATATTCAGCACATTCTGCATTGCACGCTGGACCCAATTTATTATAGATTTTAGGAGTCGGAGTTGGTGCATTTTATACCAACTCCACCAAAATGAGCTCCGACTCTGACTCCACGACTCCCGACTTCACAGCCCTGTGGAGAGGATCGGCCAAACAGTGCGTGCGCGAGTGTGGAGAGGATCGGCCAAACAGTGCGTGCGCGAGTGTGGAGAGGATCGGCCAAACAGCGCGTGCGCGAGTGTGGAGAGGATCGGCCAAACAGTGCGTGCGCGAGTGTGGAGAGGATCGGCCAAACAGTGCGTGCGCGAGTGTGGAGAGGATCGGCCAAACAGTGCGTGCGCGAGTGTGGAGAGGACCGGCCAAACAGTGCGTGCGCGAGTGTGGAGAGGACCGGCCAAACAGTGCGTGCGCGAGTGTGGAGAGGACCGGCCAAACAGTGCGTGCGCGAGTGTGGAGAGGACCGGCCAAACAGTGCGTGCGCGAGTGTGGAGAGGACCGGCCAAACAGTGCGTGCGCGAGTGTGGAGAGGACCGGCCAAACAGTGCGTGCGCGAGTGTGGAGAGGACCGGCCAAACAGTGCGTGCGCGAGTGTGGAGAGGACCGGCCAAACAGTGTGTGCGCGAGTGTGGAGAGGACCGGCCAAACAGTGCGTGCGCGAGTGTGGAGAGGACCGGCCAAACAGTGCGTGCGCGAGTGTGGAGAGGTCAGAAGGAATTAAAATTCTTCGGGCACCGGAGCAAAACAGCTATAAACATTGGAATTCCTCTGCTCACTGGTGCAACCCAATACCGCACCCACTTCAGCACCACCTACAGTCACATAGATGAGGTGCAGCCCTGACTGCAGAGCCCCTGTGCCCCCCCTCTCCCCTGTAGAGCCCCTGTAACACTGCGCCGCCCCCCCCGTGACCTCCACTCCTGCAGAGAGCCCGTGCTTCTCCCCGCAGAGCCCGACCCCCCCACGCAGAGCCCAGTGTCGTCCCCCCCACGCAGAGCCCCCTGTGTCACCCCCCCCACGCAGAGCCCCGTGTCCGCCCCCCCCACAGAGCCCCCTGTGTCCGCCCCCCCCACGCAGAGCCCCCTGTGTCCGTCCCCCCCCACGCAGAGCCCAGTGCCCCACCCCCCACGCAGAATAGGAATGTAATTATCGCCACATTCATTACCAAGGGGCTGAGCTGCATTATGTGTCCACAGAGAGGCGCCGTTACTAGAAAAATGAAGCCGAGCGTTTATTCAGGCCCCCAATACCCCGTGTACTGGTTGTTCCTTCCCACAGATGTGATGTTGGGGCAGATGATGGGAGTGATGGCCGCCTATGTACAGTGTATGTGTCACAGCCACATCCTGGGCTGGATCGCAGAGTCACCCTTAGCACAGTCTATAATAATGGAGGCCCCGGCCTCACCCACTGGCATTCATTATTTATAGCCTCCACGGCCGCACGTCATGTACTTAAGTGCATTGCTGAAATGGTTTCTTCAGAAATGTGTGCAATCATGCCGGTCATAGGAACGCCTGAACCTTAGTAATCATCCAAAATAAAAAACGTGAAAAATCTGCAGACAGACTGGGGTTTTTTATGCCTACAGCCTCTGTGTCCTGCACGTCGGAGGTGCATTATTGCCTCCGTCTATTGCTGCAGGAGCTGTCAGAAAGCCTCGTGCATCAGGATTTACAGGTCTCGACAACCAATCTCTTTCCATCATTACCTGCGAGATTCCTTCACGTCTTGTCCAACAATAATAGTTTTTGTCTCTTCTTCAGCCGACTGTTCGAGGGAGCGGAGATCCGGACTCTATTGTGTGGATCTTCTCATTGTACAGACCAGAGCTGGGATATACAATAGAGAAGTATTGTATATCCCAACCACATAGAATTTTCCACATACGCAATTTGCTCCATATGATCTGGGAATGTGTCAACACTTCCTGGAAAAGCTCCGTTTCATCCCTTTAAATGCGAATCTGTAAGAGAAAGCAAAAGGAAAAATAACACTGGGGAACGCAATTTTTTAGGAGTTAGGTCAGACAACTGTTCTTAATCTTTGGATGCTGAATCCAGAAATGATCTCAGTTTTTCTCTATCACGTCAAGTTTTTGAACTATAGGATTTTTGTCTTCTCAAAAATATGTAAAACTACTACTAAAAAGTGTTTTGTTTTTTTTTTATATTGATAATTATGAGGTATTGGGAGCTGCACACACCTCTCACCACTGTCTCAGCTGTGACTACTCTTACAAGTTGCCACGTAGCTCTATAGGAGTCGAATTGTACTCAGATAACAAGTCTTATTACAGAAATCAGTGCAATTGTGCTTCTATGGCAGGGAAGTTGAGGATGAAAAACTTGACGTTATAGGAAAAAAACTGACTACATTTTTGGAATCAGCATGCCAATTTTAGTGTAAATCAGCTCAAAAACCTAACTCAACAGAATTTTTTTTTAAAATTGTTCCCCAGTGTAATAGTAACAGCGACGTACAAATAAATAATACCTGTACAGCAGATCGCATGTTATGTGGTACGACATTAAGTGTATGGGCACTATATCTGCACCCTCAAGGCTTTACGCCACCAAAAAAAAATGATGTAGCAGGGCCCGACGGAGCAAGGGGGGGGGGGGGAGGGGCGGAAGCGACGGAGCAAGGGCGGGGGGGCCGACGGAGCAAGGGGGGGTCCCGTGACGGAGCAAGGGGGGGGGGGCCCGCGACGGAGCTAGGGGGGGGGGGCCGCGACGGAGCAAGGGGGGGGGGCCGCGACGGAGCAAGGGGGGGGGGGGCGACGGAGCAAGGGGGGGGGGGGGCGACGGAGCAAGGGGGGGGGCCGACGGAGCAAGGGAGGGGGGGGGCGACGGAGCAAGGGAGGGGGGGGGCGACGGAGCAAGGGAGGGGGGCGACGGAGCAAGGGAGGGGGGCGACGGAGCAAGGGAGGGGGGGCGACGGAGCAAGGGAGGGGGGGGGGGGGGCGACGAAGCAAGGGACACATTCTCTGTGGAGACTGGGTGACCCCGTGACCAGATGGCTCCACAGCTTACATATATGCCTGCTGTGATTTAGCTACTTCTTTGAAACCCAAGATCTCAACCTAAGATTAATCAGGTACTTTTTCTCATAACAAGATGATATTTTGCTTTGGGGGTCCACGCTCTGTCATCCCCTCTGCTGGACAGATGGCTAAAACCTACTAATAGTGAAAACCTTACTGAATTAAGTAATGCTTTCTATGGAGAGCTGCAAGTGTCGTTCAGGAGAACTTGCAGCAGAATGTCTGTATTGCCGTTCGCTCCTCCATAGAGTCTTCTAAGCACCAATTGTCATCTCCTATCTCAATAATGGGAATATCTTCACCGAATTCATGAATTGAAAGATCCGTCCAGGAAGAGAAAGAAGCAGATTTCACTCATAACACAGACTCACATGACTGCGGGTCAGATCTTTGCTCTTGGGCATTTTTGCTAATGGATGCAAAACTATTAAAAGTATTTATTTATTTTTTTTTGCCAAAATGGAAAGAGTGTCATTAATGAGACTGTGCTGCAGTTCAGTGCACAGTGGATGGTGGCGATGTGCAGGGGAGAAGCTATAAAGGAGAACCAGTGGGTGGAGGGAATGCCATATTGGTCAGTCCGAGCACTTTATAAGATAGTGAACAGTGATGAGCGGGCACTACCATGTACTTGTAATGAGTAATTGGACCCTCCTTCCCCATCACCGCGTGGTGCTCCAGGTCCCGGACCCTCCTTCCCCCATCACCGCGTGCTGCTCCCCAGGTCCTGGACCCTCATTCCCCCATCATCGCGTGCTGCTCCCCCAGGTCCCGGACCCTCCTTCCCCCCATCATCGCGTGCTGCTCCCCAGGTCCTGGACCCTCATTCCCCCATCACCGCGTGGTGCTCCCCAGGTCCCGGACCCTCCTTCCCCCATCACCGTGTGCTGCTCCCCAGGTCCTGGACCCTCATTCCCCCATCATCGCGTGCTGCTCCCCAGGTCCAGGACCCTCCTTCCCCCATCACCGCGTGCTGCTCCCCAGGTCCCTGACCCTCCTTCCCCCATCACTGCGTGCTGCTCCCCAGTTCCTGGACCCTCATTCCCCCATCACCGCGTGCTGCTCCCCAGGTCCCTGACCCTCCTTCCCAATCACCGCGTGCTGCTCCCCAGGTCCTGGACCCTCCTTCCCCCATCACCGCGTGCTGCTCCCCAGGTCCTGGACCCCTCCTTCCCCATCTCCGCGTGCTGCTCCCCAGGTCCCGGACCCTCCTTCCCCATCACCGCGTGCTCCTCCCCAGGTCCCGGACCTTCCTTCCCCATCACCGCGTGGTGTTCCCCAGGTCCCGGACCCTCCCTCCACAATCTCCGCGTGCTGCTCCCCAGGTCCCGGACCCTCCTTTTCTATCACCGCATGCTGTTCCCAAGATTTCTGGACCCTTCTCCCCACTACATTATCATCTATGTGACGTCTCTGCTCCGGCTCATACTCATCTGATTGGAGTCACAAGGACATTATACACCAGGGGAACACAAGGTCATGGGAGAATGGGGAAAAAAAAACCCTCTGCATCATTCGGAATAACAATGTGTCAATGTCAACTAACACTTTGTAAAATTGCAGCAAAAAGATACGTTTTTTCAGCCGCACACGGAAAAGCTTCCAATGGAAAACCCTAATAGGAAAATAGACAAGATGTGGGTACAGCCCTTTTTCTCATGGGGGAACCAATTTGGCAACGTACCCCTTGTACCTGGGGCCTCAGACTAAGCATAAGAATAACCACAAGGCTAAAATGTCCCATCAGTAGCTGCTCTATACAAGGAGCCCACACAGCCCCTCCTGCAAGTGCCGGCGGACACATAAGCCCCTACTATGGGGACAAGGCAGCCATTGATCCTTCCCCTTATTCCTTCAGGTTACCCAGCAGCGCACATAGATGCTGCATTCATGTAAAGAATGGACACATCTGCAAAGCTGAATATTGTGAGGGATAAGCGCTCATAGGCACATAATAAAGCACAGACACATCACAGAGGTGGAGTCCGACATTCTGCACTTCTCTGTGTCGGACAAATCAAATAATTTCCGTATAAATAGGAATTGAAGTCATGTTGAGTTTCGAGAAATTCGCAGGTCCCAGCAATATTGAACAATCTGCAAGTGAGGGCTTATCATAGCCTGTAAAAAAGCCGAGGCAGGGAACGCAGCAGTCATTTAAAGGGGCTTTTAGGATAGCGAGCGCTCACAGCTCAGCAATAGAGACAGGAACAGAAAACCCTAAAACATTGGACAAATCATCCAGTTAGTAAAGTGCTGCGCAACTGCAACAGTGAAGAAGATGAGTGTAGTAGTCTGCAAATAATATTCATTTTATAAAGGGAGAGAGATGGGCGAGGGGCCGGACAGTGACAATGACCAGTGAGATCTCTCCTGCTGCATTTGAACAACACTTTTTTTTATGCACAAGAAAGCAGCAGTAAGCCAGCACAATATTTCTTAAAAAAAAAAAAAAAAAACTAGGTGTCCAAAGAAAATCTGCTTGTCATAAGCGACTTTCAAAAAGTAATACAATCTTTATTATATAAGCGGAAAGGGGGTAAATAGCGGTGTTAAAAAAATATCCAAAAGTAGATATTTAGCTGTAACCACCTCACAAAATGGGTTATACTTTTGCTTTTTTTGCTCATCTGTTTTACTAGTGATATCTGAACACGACACATCACGCCCTGTTGCGGTTGCCGGATTTTTGGATTTGTACTTATTAGGGATGAGTGAATGTATTCGCCACTATTCGGTATCCGACGGATAAAACAACATCCGCTCTGATACTTTCATTGCAGATTATAGGTGGGCATTGGAGTCATATTAGGCGAGGGGGGCAGGAGAGGGGGCAGGAGAGGGGGCAGGAGAGGGGGGGGGGGGGGCGACACGTTAGATCCAACGTGAAATTATTAGAATTTCCCATAGACTTACATTGTGCATCGAATATTCGCAAATAGACTAGTGCCGACCTATTCGTCAGATATTCGCGAAGGCGTATATTTAAGTATTCGATCATCCCTAGTACTTATATCTTGTATTGTCCTTTTTGTAAAAGGTTTTGGGTCTCATGAGGGTGATGTTACCTCTGACAGCGACACTGTCAGTTTGAGTCAGTTTTCTGCATAGTTCTCCACCCTATCACTTTTTTGGGTTTTTTACATTGCGGACTTTCAAGTCCATCAATGACACATGCTACCATGCTATGTGGGCCGACTAGCTAAGGGGAGAAACGCCCTTAGGACTAGTCCCCGCGCTCATTAGCATAAGATAAAAGATCTTTAGAAATACTTTTTATAAAGTGCTAGTGTATACAAGGACACTTAGGCAGGGATTACTAATATGCACCCAGAACTGCTCGTGGTTCTGGGTGTATATTGCACCTGACAGGTTCTCTTTAAACATGAGGATGTCACTCAGCTTCCTCCCGGGCAATGTCCATGCTACAACACTAATTATAAGTACAACAGTGCACACAGAAAGGGCACAGTGGCACATACAGAAGGGGCGCAGTTTACATAGAAACCAGGGTGCAGCAAATACACAGAATGGACACATTGTATCTGTTACCTGGAGCTCATCACTATCGCCTCTATGGAAACCCTACGACTCCAAACAAAAGTGAGCGGAATCCAGCACCTGCCAGTCCCTACAAGCATCGCTCCGGTGACCGCGGCCTCACCCACAACTGCAGGGACAGGACTCCGGTACTCACCATCCGTCTGTACCACGCACAGGACACGTCTCCACAACAGCTGAATTGATCCGTCAGCAGTTACACAACTTCCTCACTGAGCCAAAAAGGAAATCCTGTAACACTGCGTGTACTCTTAGCCTTTAAAGGGAAAATCTATTGCTCCCTGTTATCAGTCACACTCTCTTGCTAAATATTTTCATCAATGACAAGATTGACAGTAATGATGAGCAAGAGGGAAAATCTCCAGAATCCGACAGTCACAACTGAAGAAACATCTCTGAGAAGCAGAGAATTTCCTATGATAGGTGACTGTTATCAGCCCATCATAAGCTGCCGGCCCATCAGAGCGATGCAGGGCGGCACTCTACACCAGCCCCCGACCAATCTCCTCCGGGGGCAGTCACTGTCCTGCATCTAACAATCAGCCCCTATCCAATGCAGAGAAGATACAAACGTATGGCTTAAAATAGTATCGAGGGAATCAGGAACTGGAGATCATTGATCAAATTCACTAGTGGCCAAGTGCCTCCGCCAGCGGATCGTCTATTCTGGGCACAAGATGATCAGGTGCTGAAATTCAAGATGCCCGATCCTCTCCCACCCCCCCAATCTGCCCAATCCTTCTCCTCCCCTCCCACCCAATCTGCCCGATCCTTCTCCTCCCCTCCCACCCAATCTGCCCGATCCTTCTCCTCCCCTCCCACCCAATCTGCCCGATCCTTCTCCTCCCCTCCCACCCAATCTGCCCGATCCTTCTCCTCCCCTCCCACCCAATCTGCCCGATCCTTCTCCTCCCCCCCACCCAATCTGCCCGAGCCTTCTCCTCCCCCCACCCAATCTGCCCGAGCCTTCTCCTCCCCCCACACCCAATCTGCCCGAGCCTTCTCCTCCCCCCCACCCAATCTGCCCGAGCCTTCTCCTCCCCCCACCCAATCTGCCCGATCCTTCTCCTCCCCCCCACCCAATCTGCCCGAGCCTTCTCCTCCCCCCCACCCAATCTGCCGATCCTTCTCCTCCCCCCCACCCAATCTGCCCGATCCTTCTCCTCCCCCCCACCCAATCTGCCCGAGCCTTCTCCTCCCCCCCACCCAATCTGCCCGAGCCTTCTCCTCCCCCCCACCCAATCTGCCCGAGCCTTCTCCTCCCCCCCACCCAATCTGCCCGAGCCTTCTCCTCCCCCCCACCCAATCTGCCCGAGCCTTCTCCTCCCCCCCCACCCAATCTGCCCGAGCCTTCTCCTCCCCCCCACCCAATCTGCCCGAGCCTTCTCCTCCCCCCTCACCCGATCTTCTTCCCCCTCCCCCACCCAATCTGCCAGATCCTTCTTCCCCCTCTCTCCAATCTGCCTGGGAGAGGCGGGTGGCCATCATGCACACTAGACAGGGTTCAGACTTTGGTTTATGGTTCAGATTGGTGTAATTAAAAGCAGCGGGGGTGGGGAAATGTGACTTCTTAAAAGGTCTGAACTTTAATAGAAAGATCAGATTCTGAGAATTGGAGGCATCAGAGCCGCACGTGTGAGAAGTTAGTACAAAGAACAATCAGGTCATTCTCTGCAGTCACAAGCGACACCTGCCAATCTCTGGGGCTGGTACATTTCAGGGTCTCCTTTGTCAAAAAAATGTGGCGTGGTCTAATGGAATGGATCTCAGACACGAATAGCACCGCAGTGTCACAAGATCACTCATAAAAAATAGGAAGGAAACTGTCAGCAATAAATACCACGGCCCCAAAAGCTGAAGAGGAAGGAGAAGAGGAAGCGCTTCTTACTTCTGGGGCTCGAATGGCTAATCACGAACAAGTCAAAGTCAGACCAGGCTCACTACTCACCCACACACTGGAGAAGGACCGAAAATCAAATGACACTGCTGGTCCTGCAACTAATCACATAACCGCTGCCAACAATCACGTGTCAGACATGCAGAGTCACTGCTGATGCCTGGAAAGCATGAATAGGCAAGAAATTTTCTCTAGTCATTTCCAACTATTTATCCGTATTATTAAAAATCCTGCAATCTCAATCCACGCGCAGCCGGGAGGAGCCCTTCAGCACCGCACATAGTAAAAGGCATTTTCCTGAGATTCTCAATACTTTGCTTCTTCTCTTGGTTGAAATCTTGAAGGCATGGTGGTTTTCATCAACTCCCCTCAAAAAGTCATCGTAGCACATGGGCAGCCTCTGCAATGCTAGAAATAGCTGTGTGCCCACCCGTGTCACACACTGCGGGACTTTTTGTTACAGATTAGTATTAAAAAAGTACCTAAAAGAAAAAGCAGCATATGCTCGCTAGCGGGAAAGAGTGTGCGGAGGCTGTGACATTTTCAATGACCACAGGGCGAGCAGATGAGTCCACAGCTGGCGGCCAGAATAGTAATTGAGAAAAAAGGGGGGGGGAAACCGGCCAAGGACGCCCTCCAACTGGGACACGGACTGCGAACAGAGGCGCTGGGGGACGGGCCGCGGAGGCAAGGCGGGACGGAGGCGCTGGGGGACGGGCCGCGGAGGCAAGGCGGGACGGAGGCGCTGAGGGACGGGCCGCTGAGGCAAGGCGGGACGGAGGCGCTGAGGGACGGGCCGCGGAGGCAAGGCGGGACGGAGGCGCTGAGGACGGGCCGCGGAGGCAAGGCGGGACGGAGGCGCTGAGGGACGGGCCGCGGAGGCAAGGCGGGACAGAGGCGCTGAGGGACGGGCCGCAGAGGCAAGGCGGGACAGAGGCGCTGAGGGACGGGCCGCGGAGGCAAGGCGGGACGGAGGCGTCTGAGGGACGGGCCGCGGAGGCAAGGCGGGACGGAGGCGCTGAGGGACGGGCCGCGGAGGCAAGGCGGGACGGAGGCGCTGAGGGACGGGCCGCGGAGGCAAGGCGGGACGGAGGCGCTGAGGGACGGGCCGCGGAGGCAAGGCGGGACGGAGGCGCTGAGGGACAGGCCGCGGAGGGCAAGGAAGATGGAGGCGCTGAGGGACAGGCCGCGGAGGCAAGGAAAGACGGAGGCGCTGAGGGACAGGCCGCGGAGGCAAGGAAAGACTGAGGCGCTGAGGGACAGGCCGCGGAGGCAAGGAAAGACAGAGGCACTGAGGGACAGGCCGCGGATGGAGGCGACGGGGGACAGGCTGCGGGGGCAAGGTGGAACAGAGATGCTGGGGGGACAGGCTGCAGAGACTAGGTGGACAGAGATGCTGCGGGACAGACAGCAGATGGAGGCGCTGGGGGACAGACCGCAGAGGCAAGGTGGGACGGGACGCGGATGGAGGGGTGACGGGGGACAGACCGCAGAGGCAAGGTGGGACTGAGGCGCTGGGGGCCGGGCCGCGGACGCAATGGAAGTCCCTACCTGCAGAATAAGACCCGGAGGTATACAGAATACTTTACAATGTGAGAGTTGCTGGATTGTCGGGATTACTGGAGCCACCTGCACACGTGGAACATTTACAGCAGTGACCGCCGCCTGCAGTCACGCCAACAGCACGAATCACAGCTGAAAGTCTCGTCTGACGAGTCCCTAATCTGCCAAATCTACAGTCCCACAATGCAACAGACACTGGTGGCCTCAGGATAAGCCCCTCACCCAGGAGACCACCATGCTTTACCCTGCTGCACAACTCGGGCACAGATCCTGATACAATCACCATATAATGTTCCGCAGGAAACTGAGGGACTACAGTTCCCAGCATGCCTAGCAGCCGGGGACAGACGGGTCTCCCAGCAGCTCCTGACATGCACCACCCTCCATTATACAGAGGTTAATGACTACAACTCCCAGCATGCCCGGACACGTCACCCTGCAACCCCCAGTGTTATTACACACAAAACAATATGTTACAAAGGCCGTGTTTTCAGCCAGGACTTGCTGGGAGTTGTAGTCCCACCACAGTATTAAAGACACTATAAACTCCCATCACACACAGGATAACGTTAGCACACTGCTGTGGAACTACAAGTCTCAGCAGCAAGAAGGATTTCACGACGTGCATGCTGGGAGTTGTAGTACCTCAGATCAGCGGCCTGCACCGTCCCCTCAGCCCCCCGGCCTCCAGAGAGAGAGAAACGGAGAGAAAAAAAAGGTGAAAACTCACCAGAGACGGCGGAGACCGAGAGAGAAGACCGGAGACCGAGAGCGGCAGAGAAAAGGCGAAAACTCACCGGAGAGACCGAGACACGGCCTGAGGTAACAGGCGGAGCCAAAGGGCGGAGCCTGCAGAGACCACGTGACAGGGGAGTACAATGTTTATGGACTGCAGTTAGGTCATGGGCGTGACCGTTTGGCTTGGGGGCGTGGCGATGTCTTTTCCTGCCCACTATAATCATGCAAGGGGGCCTGCACACCCCCCCATTTGGGGGTCTCACCCCCAGACCCCCGCTTCTGTTATAATCACCTCTATGCCCACGTGGACTTAGAATAAATATTGTTTTTCTCTCTGGAAAGGTCGGGCTGCATTGTGACCACGCCCCATCACGTGACCAGTTACGTCATACCTGTCAGGAGTCCGTACACTCTAGCATCTACCCGATGTTTACGTTTAAAATTTGAAAAATATTGTCTGCTGCTGAGCTACATCTACAGTGCCTTGCGAAAGTATTCAGCCCCCTTGAATTTTTCAAGTTTTTCGCACATTTCCGGCTTCAAACATAAAGATAAAATGTGAATGTTCTGGAGAAGAATCAACGACAAGTGACACAATTGTGAAGATGAAGGAAATTTATGGCTTATGTTAAACTTTTATAAAAAATAAATAACTGAAAATTGGGGCGTGCAATAGTATTCATCCCCTTTACTTTCAGTGCAGCAAACTCTCTCCAGAAGTTGATTGAGGATCTCTGAATGATCCAATGTTGTCCTAAATGACTGATTATGATAAATATAAGCCCCTGTGTGTAATCAAGTCTCCGTATAATGCCCCTGCTCTGTGATAGTCTCAGTGTTCTGTGTAAAGCGCAGAGAGCATCATGAAGACCAAGGAACACAACAGGCAGGTCCGTGATACTGTTGTGGAGAAATTTAAAGCCGGATTTGGTTACAAAAAGATTTCCACAACTTTAAACATCCCAAGAAGCACTGTGCAAGCGATCATATTGAAATGGAAGGAGCATCATACCACTGCAAATCTACCAAGACCCGGCCGTCCATCCAAACTATCATCTCACACAAGGAGAAGACTGATCAGAGATGCAGCCAAGAGGCCCATGATCCCTCTGGATGATCTGCAGAGATCTACAGCTGAGGTGGGAGAGTCTGTCCATAGCACAACAATCAGTCGTATGCTGCACAAATCTGGCCTTTATGGAAGAGTGGCAAGAAGAAAGCCATTTCTCAAAGATAGCCATAAAAAGTGTAGTTTAAAGTTTGCCACAAGCCACCTGGAGACACCAAACGTGTGGAAGAAGGTGCTCTGCTCAGATGAAACCAAAATCAAACTATTTGGGCACAATGCCAAACGATATGTAACAGCAACACAGCTCATCACCCTGAACACACCATCCCCACTGTCAAACATGGTGGTGGCAGCATCATGGTTTGGGCCTGCTTTTCTTCAGCAGGGACAGGGAAGATGGTTAGAATTGATGGGAAGATGGATGGAGCCAAATACAGGACCATTCTTGAAGAAAACCTGTTGGAGTCTGCAAAAGACCTGAGACTGGGACGGAGATTTGTCTTCCAACAACACAATGATCCCAAACAAAGCAAAATCTACAATGGAATGGTCACAAATAAACGCATCCAGGTGTTAGAATGGCCAAGTCACAGTCCAGACCTGAACCCAATCGAGAATCTGTGGAAAGAGCTGAAAACTGCTGTTCACAAACGCCTCCATCCAACCTCACTCAGCTCCAGCTGTTTACAAAGGAAGAATGGGCGAGAATTTCAGCCTCTCCATGTGCAAAACTGATAGACACATACCACAAGCGACTGCAGCTGTAATCGCAGCAAAAGGTGGCGCTACAAAGGATTCACTTAAAGGGGATGAATAATATTGCACGTCCCAATTTTCAGTTATTTATTTTTATAAAAGTTTAAAATAAGCAATAAATTTCCTTCATCTTCACAATTGTGTCACTTGTTGTTGATTCTTCACCAGAACATTAACATTTTTATCTTTATGTTTGAAACCTGATATGTGGGAAAAGGTTGAAAAATTCAAGGGGCTGAATACTTTTGCAAGGCACTGTATCTAATCCTCTCCTGTGTGATACGGTCTGCTGAGCTACATGTATCTAATCCTCTCCTGTGTGATACTGTCTGCTGAGCTACATGTATCTAATCCTCTCCTGTGTGATACTGTCTGCTGAGCCGTGTATCTAATCCTATCCTGTGTGATACTGTCTGCTGAGCTACATGTATCTAATCCTCTCCTGTGTGATACTGTCTGCTGAGCCGTGTATCTAATCCTATCCTGTGTGATACTGTCTGCTGAGCTGTGTATCTAATCCTATCCTGTGCCGTGTGTACACAGTAATTCCCAGTCCCTGAGTGACAGGAGCCGCTGATCGTTTCGCTCAGCTGGATGGACGCAGACATTGTACAGACGGCGGCTGCTCTTTATAGGCAGCATTTCCATCACTGAGGAACAACCAGCATTTGAAAGCTCAAGCTCCACAATCACAGAACCCCCCCAACTAATACAGACCCCAGACCATGCCCTGTAAATACAGAAACTCTAGACTAGACTCGTTAAAGTAATACAGACTCCACTCAAGACCCCCTAAATTAATATGGTCCCCAACACAGCCACCCTAAAGTAAATCCCAAACCCGACCCCTAAACACATACAGACCCAAGACCAAACCCACTTATTACACACAGGTACCAGTCCTCTAAACAGATACAGACCTAAGACAAAACCCTCTAATTACAGTTACCAGACCCCCTACACAGATACAAACCCAAGATCAAACCCTCTAATTACACAGTTAAAAGGCCCCCTAAACAGATACAGACCCAAGACCAAACCCTCTAATTACATAGTTACCAGACCCCCTAAAAAGATACAGACCAAAGACCAAACCCACTAATTACACACAGTTACCAGACCCCTAAACAGATACAGACCACAGACAAAATTCTCTAATTACACAGTTACCAGACCCTTTAAAAGATACAGACCCAAGACCAAACCCACTATTTAAAAAGTTTTTAAACAGATACAGACCAAACTCTTTAATTACACAGTTACCAGACCCCCTAAATAGATACAGACCCCAGACCAAACCCTCTAATTACACAGTTCCCAGACCCCTAAACAGATACAGACCCCAGACAACACCCTCTAATTACAGTTACCAGACCCCCTAAAAAGATACAGACCCAAGATCAAACCCACTAATTACACACAGTTACCAGACCCTTAAACAGGTACAGACCAAACCCAATAATTACACAGTTATTAGACTTCCTAAATAGATACAGACCCCAGACCAAACCCTCTAATTACACAGTTACCAGACCCCCTAAATAGATACAGACCCTAGACCAAACCCTCTAATTACACAGTTACCAGACCCCCTAAATAGATACAGACCCTAGACCAAACCCTCTAAATACAAGGTTACCAGACCCACTAAATAGATACAGACCCTAGACCAAACCCTCTAATTACACAGTTACTAGACCCCTAAACAGATACAGACCCTAGACCAAACCCTCTAATTACACAGTTACTAGACCCCTAAACAGATACAGACCCTAGACCAAACCCTCTAATTACACAGTTACTAGACCCCTAAACAGATACAGACCCTAGACCAAACCCTCTAATTACACAGTTACTAGACCCCTAAACAGATACAGACCCTAGACCAAACCCTCTAATTACACAGTTGCTAGACCCCACACCCCCTAAATAGATACAGATCCTAGACCAAATCCTCTAATTACACACAGCTACCAGACCCCTAAGTAATAACAAATCTCATATCAGACCTTCCACAACCACCCCCCGCTGTCAGTGCAGGAGCAGCACTCACCTGGCATCATACATGGCTCCCCGCTGTTGACCCTGAAGGCTGCAGATGAGAGAACATGTAGAGAAACCAATCACACATGGAGCAGCTAATAGCAAAGTCCAAAACCAAAACAATTTGTCTGAGAAGTGATGACGACCACTCAGCTGATCCGCGACATGAGGCTCTTTGTATGTGTGACTGCAGCGTTTACTCTGAGGTCAAATCCTGGTAACACATGATGAATATCACGCTCAATCACCCCCAAGCACTGGCCGCCCAGCAGTGACTGTGCATGTGACCGGCCCATGGTGATAACGCAAGTCGCAACGTCAGCGTCACAGCAACTGCGTAGAGCGAGGAGGAGGCGCAGCGTCACAGCAACTGCGCAGAGCGAGGAGGAGGTGCAGTGTCACAGCAACTGCGCAGAGCGAGGAGGAGGCGCAGCATCACAGCAACTGCGCAGAGCGAGGAGGAGGCGCAGCATCACAGCAACTGCACAGAGCGAGGAGGAGGCGCAGTGTCACAGCAACTGCGCAGAGTGAGGAGGAGGCGCAGCGTCACAGCAACTGCGTAGAGCGAGGAGGAGGCGCAGAATCACAGCAACTGCGCAGAGCGAGGAGGAGGCGCAGCGTCACAGCAACTGCGCAGAGCGAGGAGGAGGCGCAGCGTCACAGCAACTGCGCAGAGCGAGGAGGAGGTGCAG
Source organism: Anomaloglossus baeobatrachus (assembly GCF_048569485.1). Classification (NCBI taxonomy): domain Eukaryota; kingdom Metazoa; phylum Chordata; class Amphibia; order Anura; family Aromobatidae; genus Anomaloglossus; species Anomaloglossus baeobatrachus. The sequence goes on along the minus strand of NC_134361.1, from coordinate 215,066,622 downwards.
TGTCACAGCAACTGCGCAGAGCGAGGAGGAGGCGCAGCATCACAGCAACTGCGCAGAGCGAGGAGGAGGCGCAGCATCACAGCAACTGCGCAGAGCGAGGAGGAGGCGCAGCATCACAGCAACTGCGCAGAGTGAGGAGAAGGCGCAGCATCACAGCAACTGCGCAGAGCGAGGAGGAGGTGCAGTGTCACAGCAACTGCGCAGAGCGAGGAGGAGGCGCAGCATCACAGCAACTGCGCAGAGCGAGGAGGAGGCGCAGCATCACAGCAACTGCGCAGAGCGAGGAGGAGGCGCAGCATCACAGCAACTGCGCAGAGCGAGGAGAAGGCGCAGCATCACAGCAACTGCGCAGAGCGAGGAGGAGGCGCAGCGTCACAGCAACTGCGCAGAGTGAGGAGAAGGCGCAGCGTCACAGCAACTGCGCAGAGCGAGGAGGAGGCGCAGCGTCACAGCAACTGCGCAGAGTGAGGAGAAGGCGCAGCATCACAGCAACTGCGCAGAGCGAGGAGGAGGCGCAGCGTCACAGCAACTGCGCAGAGCGAGGAGGAGGCGCAGCATCACAGCAACTGCGCAGAGCGAGGAGGAGGCGCAGCGTCACAGCAACTGCGCAGAGTGAGGAGAAGGCGCAGCGTCACAGCAACTGCGCAGAGCGAGGAGGAGGCGAGGCGTCATAGCAACTGCGCAGAGCGAGGAGGAGGCGAGGCGTCACAGCAACTGCGCAGAGCGAGGAGGAGGCGCAGCATCACAGCAACTGCGCAGAGCGAGGAGGAGGCGCAGCGTCACAGCAACTGCGCAGAGTGAGGAGAAGGCGCAGCGTCACAGCAACTGCGCAGAGCGAGGAGGAGGCGAGGCGTCATAGCAACTGCGCAGAGCGAGAAGTCACAGCAACTGCGCAGAGCGAGGAGGCGCAGCGTCACAGCAACTGCGCAGAGCGAGGAGGAGGCGAGGCGTCACAGCAACTGCGCAGAGCGAGGAGGAGGCACAGCGTCACAGCAACTGCGCAGAGCGAGGAGGAGGCGAGGCGTCACAGCAACTGCGCAGAGCGAGGGGGAGGCGCAGCGTCACAGCAACTGCGCAGAACGAGCAGGAGGCGCAGCGTCACAGCAACTCCGCAGAGCGAGCAGGAGGCGCAGCGTCACAGCAACTGCGCAGAGCGAGGAGGAGGCGCAGCGTCACAGTAACTGCGCAGAGCGAGGAGAAGGCGCAGCGTCACAGCAACTGCGCAGAACGAAGAGGAGGCGCAGCGTCACAGCAACTGCGCAGAACGAGAAGGCGGCGCAGCGTCACAGCAACTGCGCAGAGCGAGGAGGAGGCGTAGCATCACAGTAACTGCGCAGAACGAGGAGGAGGCGCAGCGTCACAGCAACTGCGCAGAGCGAGGAGGAGGCGAGGCGTCACAGCAACTGCGCAGAGCACATCATCACAGCAACTGCGCAGAGTGAGGAGGAGGCGCAGCGTCACAGCAACTGCGCAGAGCGAGGAGGAGACGCAGCGTCACAGCAACTGCGCAGAGCGAGGAGGAGGCGCAGCGTCACAGCAACTGCGCAGAGCGAGGAGGAGGCGCAGCGTCACAGCAACTGCGCAGAGCGAGGAGGAGGCGCAGCGTCACAGCAACTGCGCAGAGCGAGGAGGAGGCGAGGCGTCACAGCAACTGCGCAGAGTGAGAAGTCACAGCAACTGCGTGGAGGAGGCGCAGCGTCACAGCAACTGCGCAGAGCGCATCATCACAGCAACTGCGCAGAGTGAGGAGGAGGCGCAGTGTCACAGCAACTGCGCAGAGCGAGGAGGAGACGCAGCGTCACAGCAACTGCGCAGAGCGAGGAGGAGGCGCAGCGTCACAGCAACTGCGCAGAGCGAGGAGGAGGCGAGGCGTCACAGCAACTGCGCAGAGTGAGAAGTCACAGCAACTGCGTGGAGGAGGCGCAGCGTCACAGCAACTGCGCAGAGCGCATCATCACAGCAACTGCGCAGAGCGAGGAGGAGGCGCAGTGTCACAGCAACTGCGCAGAGTGAGGAGGAGGCGCAGCGTCACAGCAACTGCGCAGAGCGAGAAATCACAGCAACTGCGCAGAGCAAGGAGGAGGCGCAGCGTCACAGCAACTGCGCAGAGCGAGGAGGAGGCGCAGCGTCACAGCAACTGCGCAGAGCGAGGAGGAGGCGCAGCGTCACAGCAACTGCGCAGAGCGAGGAGGAGGCGCAGCGTCACAGCAACTGTGCAGAACGAGGAGGAGGCGCAGCGTCACAGCAACTGCGCAGAACGAGGAGGAGGCGCAGCGTCACAGCAGCTGCGCAGAACGAGGAGGAGGCGCAGCGTCCGGATTACTCTCATCGCAGATTCTTCCCTTATCTTACCCTAGATAAGAGAGTTATCAGCACCCAGGATATCACTAAGCAAAACATATCTGTTCTGTATCAATAGTTAATGTCTCAAGATCTCCGCTTGCAGTCATGCAATAGGGATCTGTTCACATGATGAATATTTATTAAAGAACATACATAGAATGGTTCTTATTTTGCTCCCTAAAGTTTTGTTTTCTGTTCAGAATTCTGCGCACACAATTATATACTGTATATACAGTACATACGGGTGGCACGTGGCTCAGTGGTTAGCATTGCAGTCTTGTGGTGGCTCAGTGGTTAGCATTTCAGTCTTGTGGTGGCTCAGTGGTTAGCACTGTGCAGTCTTGTTGCTCAGTGGTTAGCACTGTTCAGTCTTGTTGCTCAGTGGTTAGCATTGCAATCTTGTGGTGGCTCAGTGGTTAGCATTGCAATCTTGCAGCGCTTGGGTCCTGGGTTCAAATCCCACTAAGGACAACACCTGTAAGGAGTTTGTATGTTCTCCCCGTGTTTGCATGGGTTTCCTCCGGGTTCCCCGGTTTTCTCCCACACTCCAAAGACATACAGATAGGGAATTTAGATTGTGAGCCCCAATGGGGACAGTGTTGCCAATGTATGTAAAGCGCTGTGGAATTAATAGCGCTATATAAATGAATAAATATTATTATTATTATATATATATACACATACAGTATATACATACTCAGCTTGGCTGCGCCGAGTCCTCCCCTCCAGCGGAGGTCACTATCAGCTGCTGACAGTCACTACACCCAGAACACCACTACGAGCCATCAGTTACGATGGTGAACCTCGGGCTGACCAGAGTCGATGACACCGTGGCTGCTAAACACCCGGTGAGTGCTGACATTTAGCCTGATCCACTCCACAGCTGAGGGTTTGTTACAATTGCATCCATTGTGAGAACGTCCGGGACAGAGGAGAAACAAATGGAACAAAGGATGAGTCTTCAACCTTGGACTGAAAGCAGGAATGTGTGACTGACAGGAAGCAGCGGTCCTGAGAGTGCGGACGATGACCCGGCTTACCTCGGATGTCTGTACAGTGCTGTGGGATGAATGTCAATGAATAAACGAGTAATAAGACATGTGCTAAACCCCTGCGTGAGTCACAAGCTGGCTGAGACGTGTAGTCCGCCCGGAGGAAACTCAATGCCTGACTCATCGGGGATAATAGCCTGACTCAGCCTGTGCAGTATGAGGAGTAATACCCCCATCATTACACAACAACTCGCCCCCTAGAGCAGTATGTCCCAACTCCAGTCCTCAGGGACCACCAACAGTGCCTGTTTTCAGGATTTCCTCAGCATTGCACTTCTATTGCATGTGACGACGCTCCACTTTACTAGTCTGAACTGGTGCATGTGTCCGCCGCGGCCGGGGGGTGCGGCACTTACCTGAGTCTTCTGGGGTCCGTCCTCCACCGCGCTGCCGGTCACGTCACAGGCGTAGCAGCATCACACATCACACTGAGAGGTTCTGTGCGACACAACAACAAACGCTTTATGTGACTGCAATCTTGTGGACAGACCTGCCCCTACACTGCTGTGCTGCGGGGACTTTCCTGTCTCGTCCTGGTATTACCCTTCCAGCAGCAGAGTCTAAACTTCTGCTTTTCCCCGTTTCTTGTCTTTGTGGCTTCCCGTGTCCTATCACCGCCTCGGATGGTATCAATGCTGCCCAACACGAGGGAAGCCGCAGGCTCAGGACACAATGGAGGAGACCTCCCGATCCCCTGACGGACCCTAGAGGAGAGCTCATCCTCACACCAGAACCTCTCTGCACATCTCACTCTCTTCCTGGCCTCTACCTTCTACATTACTCTGTCCTCCTCCTCCTGGACCTGTCCTCTGCCTTCTACATCACTCTGTCCTCCTCCTCCTGGACCTGTCCTCTGCCTTCTACATCACTCTGTCCTCCTCCTCCTAGACCTGTCCTCTGCCTTCTACATCACTCTGTCCTCCTCCTCCTAGACCTGTCCTCTGCCTTCTACATCACTCTGTCCTCCTCCTCCTAGACCTGTCCTCTGCCTTCTACATTACTCTGTCCTCCTCCTCCTGGACCTGTCCTCTGCCTTCTACATCACTCTGTCCTCCTCCTCCTGGACCCGTCCTCTGCTTTCTACATTACTCTGTCCTCCTCCTCCTGGACCTGTCCTCTGCTTTCTACATCACTCTGTCCTCCTCCTCCTAGACCTGTCCTCTGCTTTCTACATTACTCTGTCCTCCTCCTCCTAGACCTGTCCTCTGCTTTCTACATTACTCTGTGCTCCTCCTCCTGGACCTGTCCTCTGCCTTCTACATTACTCTGTCCTCCTCCTCCTGGACCCGTCCTCTGCTTTCTACATTACTCTGTCCTCCTCCTCCTGGACCTGTCCTCTGCCTTCTACATCACTCTGTCCTCCTCCTCCTAGACCTGTCCTCTGCTTTCTACATTACTCTGTCCTCCTCCTCCTGGACCCGTCCTCTGCTTTCTACATTACTCTGTGCTCCTCCTCCTGGACCTGTCCTCTGCCTTCTACATTACTCTGTCCTCCTCCTCCTGGACCCGTCCTCTGCTTTCTACATTACTCTGTCCTCCTCCTCCTGGACCCGTCCTCTGCCTTCTACATTACTCTGTCCTCCTCCTCCTGGACCTGTCCTCTGCCTTCTACATTACTCTGTCCTCCTCCTCCTGGACCCGTCCTCTGCTTTCTACATTACTCTGTCCTCCTCCTCCTGGACCTGTCCTCTGCTTTCTACATTACTCTGTCCTCCTCCTCCTGGACCTGTCCTCTGCCTTCTACATCACTCTGTCCTCCTCCTAGACCTGTCCTCTGCTTTCTACATTACTCTGTCCTCCTCCTCCTGGACCTGTCCTCTGCCTTCTACATCACTCTGTCCTCCTCCTCCTAGACCTGTCCTCTGCTTTCTACATTACTCTGTCCTCCTCCTCCTGGACCTGTCCTCTGCCTTCTACATCACTCTGTCCTCCTCCTCCTAGACCTGTCCTCTGCTTTCTACATCACTCTGTCCTCCTCCTCCTAGACCTGTCCTCTGCTTTCTACATTACTCTGTCCTCCTCCTCCTAGACCTGTCCTCTGCTTTCTACATTACTCTGTCCTCCTCCTCCTGGACCTGTCCTCTGCCTTCTACATTACTCTGTCCTCCTCCTCCTGGACCTGTCCTCTGCTTTCTACATTACTCTGTCCTCCTCCTCCTGGACCCGTCCTCTGCTTTCTACATTACTCTGTCCTCCTCCTCCTGGACCTGTCCTCTGCCTTCTACATTACTCTGTCCTCCTCCTCCTAGACCTGTCCTCTGCTTTCTACATTACTCTGTCCTCCTCCTCCTGGACCCGTCCTCTGCCTTCTACATTACTCTGTGCTCCTCCTCCTAGACCTGTCCTCTGCCTTCTACATTACTCTGTGCTCCTCCTCCTAGACCTGTCCTCTGCCTTCTACATTACTCTGTCCCCCTCCTCCTAGACCTGTCCTCTGCTTTCTACATTACTCTGTCCTCCTCCTCCTGGACCTGTCCTCTGCCTTCTACATTACTCTGTCCTCCTCCTCCTGGACCCGTCCTCTGCTTTCTACATTACTCTGCCCTCCTCCTCCTAGACCTGTCCTCCTCCTCCTGGACCTGTCCTCTGCCTTCTACATTACTCTGTCCTCCTCCTCCTAGACCTGTCCTCTGCCTTCTACATTACTCTGTCCTCCACCTTCTACATTACTCTGTCCTCCTCCTCCTGGACCCGTCCTCTGCCTTCTACATTACTCTGTGCTCCTCCTCCTAGACCTGTCCTCTGCCTTCTACATTACTCTGTGCTCCTCCTCCTCCTAGACCTGTCCTCTGCCTTCTACATTACTCTGTGCTCCTCCTCCTAGACCTGTCCTCTGCCTTCTACATTACTCTGTCCTCCTCCTCCTAGACCTGTCCTCTGCCTTCTACATTACTCTGTCCTCCTCCTCCTAGACCTGTCCTCCTCCTCCTGGACCTGTCCTCTGCCTTCTACATTACTCTGTCCTCCTCCTCCTAGACCTGTCCTCTGCCTTCTACATTACTCTGTCCTCCACCTTCTACATTACTCTGTCCTCCTCCTCCTGGACCCGTCCTCTGCCTTCTACATTACTCTGTGCTCCTCCTCCTAGACCTGTCCTCTGCCTTCTACATTACTCTGTGCTCCTCCTCCTCCTAGACCTGTCCTCTGCCTTCTACATTACTCTGTGCTCCTCCTCCTAGACCTGTCCTCTGCCTTCTACATTACTCTGTCCTCCTCCTCCTAGACCTGTCCTCTGCCTTCTACATTACTCTGTCCTCCTCCTCCTAGACCTGTCCTCTGCCTTCTACATTACTCTGTCCTCCTCCTCCTAGACCTGTCCTCTGCCTTCTACATTACTCTGTCCTCCTCCTCCTAGACCTGTCTTCTGCCTTCTACATTACTCTGTCCTCCTCCTCCTAGACCTGTCTTCTGCCTTCTACATTACTCTGTCCTCCTCCTCCTAGACCTGTCCTCTGCCTTCTACATTACTCTGTCCTCCTCCTCCTAGACCTGTCCTCTGCCTTCTACAGTACTCTGTCCTCCTCCTCCTAGACCTGTCTTCTGCCTTCTACATTACTCTGTCCTCCTCCTCCTAGACCTGTCTTCTGCCTTCTACATTACTCTGTCCTCCTCTTCCTGGACCTGTCCTCTGCTTTCTACATTACTCTCTGCTCCTCCTTCTAGACCTGTCCTCTTCCTTCTACATTACTCTGTACTCCTCCTTCTAGACCTGTCCTCTGCCTTCTACATTACTCTGTGCTCCTCCTCCGAGACCTCTCCTCTGCCTTCTATATTACTCTGTGCTCCTCCTTCTAGACCTGTCCTCTGCCTTCTACATTACTCTGTCCTCCTCCCAGTCCTGTCCTCTGCCTTCTACATTACTCTGTCCTCATCCTAGACCTGTCCTCTGCCTTCTACATTACTCTGTGCTCCTCCTCCTCCTAGACCTGTCCTCTTCCTTCTACATTACTCTGTGCTCCTCCTCCTAGACCTGTCCTCTGCCTTCTACATTACTCTGTCCTCCTCCTCCTAGACCTGTCCTCTGCCTTCTACATTACTCTGTCCTCCTCCTAGACCTGTCCTCTGCCTTCTACATTACTCTGTGCTCCTCCTCCTAGACCTGTCCTCTGCCTTCTACATTACTCTGTCCTCCTCCTCCTAGACCTGTCCTCTGCCTTCTACATTACTCTGTCCTCCTCCTCCTAGACCTGTCCTCTGCCTTCTACATTACTCTGTCCTCCTCCTCCTAGACCTGTCCTCTGCCTTCTACATTACTCTGTCCTCCTCCTCCTAGACCTGTCTTCTGCCTTCTACATTACTCTGTCCTCCTCCTCCTAGACCTGTCTTCTGCCTTCTACATTACTCTGTCCTCCTCTTCCTGGACCTGTCCTCTGCTTTCTACATTACTCTCTGCTCCTCCTTCTAGACCTGTCCTCTGCCTTCTACATTACTCTGTACTCCTCCTTCTAGACCTGTCCTCTGCCTTCTACATTACTCTGTACTCCTCCTTCTAGACCTGTCCTCTGCCTTCTACATTACTCTGTGCTCCTCCTCCGAGACCTCTCCTCTGCCTTCTATATTACTCTGTGCTCCTCCTTCTAGACCTGTCCTCTGCCTTCTACATTGCTCTGTCCTCCTCCTAGTCCTGTCCTCTGCCTTCTACATTACTCTGTCCTCATCCTAGACCTATCCTCTGCCTTCTACATTACTCTGTCCTCCTCCTCCTAGACCTGTCCTCTGCCTTCTACATTATTGTGCTCTTCCTCCTAGACCTGTCCTCTGCCTTCTACATTACTCTCTGCTCCTCCTCCTAGACCTGTCCTCTGCCTTCTACATTGCTCTGTCCTCCTCCTAGTCCTGTCCTCTGCCTTCTACATTACTCTATGCTCCTCCTCCTGGACCTGTCCTCTCCTTCTACATTACTCTGTCCTCCTCCTCCTAGTCCTGTCCTCTGCCTTCTCCATTACTCTGTCCTCCTCCTAGTCCTGTCCTCTGTCCTGCTCACCCCCGCAGCCGCCCTCACCTGTAGACTGTAGTCCCTCATGGGCAGGGTCCTCACTGTCCTTGTACCTGTCAGTCAACCATCCTGGAGTCTTATTGGCTGTGTATTGGTAAATATTAATGTTCTGTTAACCCTGTATGTGCCGCGCCCTGGAATAAAGGAGTCTATAAATCTTCTTGTATTTCCTTATAGGGATTACAAGGCTATGCAGCGTGCCAGTCGCAGGCGTTCATGAAGGGGGTGGTCACCTTTATCACAGGTAATGGTCCGTGCCCATGATATTGAGGGGCCATGGTGGTCAGGATTATAGTGCCGGATTAAAGGACTAGTGAGTGAGTCAGATTAGGAATCCCGGTCTATTATAAGGCCGGAAACATGGAGTCACAACACGGAGGGAATTTACAATTTCCCCCATCGCTGTAAGACATAAGTCCGCAGACCTGGGTGGGCTTCATAGGAGTACCAAGATGGCGGTGTTCCACACCTTCGCAGGCCTCCAACTGACCGGATGACTCATATGCGCCATTTAAATGACACTGTCAGAAAGTGACAGATGAATTTCTAGTTAAGCAGCAGCGATCAGAGTAAGCTCAGCTTCCTGCTGTTAGAGGCAGGTGCTGGCTGTACAACACAGCCTGCACCTGCCATATGAAGTGTTTTCATCTATTTTTATGGGGGTGGTGTAAGTCAACGTAAAAAAAAAAAAAAAAAAAAAAATCAGTATTTTTTTAAAACTCAGCACATGGGATACATTTGTCAGAGCCTGCAGTGCCCCTTACTACGTACCCCGGGGCTTCATGTTAACCTCTTCATGCCTGTGCTTCCAGGGACGGGTGCCGCGCTGGTTACTCAGAGTGTGTTCAGGAAGCGTCTGCCGTATCCTCCGAAGTGGAATATTCTCCTGTCTGTGGGTAAGCAGAACAGGGCTAGATCTGTGGACGACTGCAGAGTGACGCCACCTAGTGGCACATAAAGTGGGAAGTGCAATCATTGTGGCATTCCCCAAGTGACTATGAGCAATTCCTTCCATTTCTCCAATTTCTATAAGTTACCCTGATCAGATGGGCGACCTGCAGAGCAAGGGGTGCAGACTCACGAACGTACCACAGCAATGTGCCCACGGCCGTGGTGGTGACGTGGCACGCCTCCATGATCACACCCTTTACCACAGTTTTGCTCCCCCCCCCATAAACGGAAGGGTTGGTCCCTGGCCAATGTGGCTACACACACTCTTGGGGCCATTTTTTTTTGTTTTTCATGGGTCTCTGATAGTGTTGAGCGGACCCGGATCGGCAAAATCCGGATCCGCGCGGTTTGAGCGGCAGATCCGAGTCCGACCCGGGCGCAGGATTCCGGGTGCACGATCCGGATCCAGGTTTTTTTTTTTTTTCTCTCTCTCTCTCTCTTTCTCTCTCTCGTCCCGGATTCCGTTCCTCCATTGACATATATGGGGCCGGATATCGGATCCGGACTTCTTTGTCAACCCGCCGGTGATCCGCCGGACCCGGATTATTAGCAGTCCGCTCAACTCTAGTCTCTGACTCTGATTTCAGTTGCAGGGTCGGTGGCCAGCTACATAGTGACCAGGAGGGAAACGGAGAAGTGCACCGACCTGTGGATCTACCTGGAGAAAGGGCAGATATCGCAACTACATGACGCAGGTAGTTGCAAAAATGTACACGCCCCATATTGTGCTGTACGTATGATGATAATAGACAGAAATCATCACACACTCCTTCAGTTTTGGATTCTGCAACATGTGAACACCGGCCCATTTTAAAAACCATTTTCCTTTAAATTGGAAAACTGGCTGATTTTTCATTTTTGTTTTTTCCTTCCCTTCTTCTGGGATCACTTTTTGTTGGAAGCCTATCACATTTGCTCCCTTTCCTATTTAAGATGGTGGAATCTGTCTTCCTATGCCGACTATAGTTTATTGCTGTGTTGGTCTGTGTGCTTGTGATGATCTACCACTAGGTGTCACTAGATGCAACTTGTGGCGGGGAAGTCAAACAAGCCGGAGGTCAGAAGCCAGGAAGTCACATATGCAACACAGGGAAAAAGAGGAGCAGAGGTCAGGGTACGAGCCGGAGGTCAGAAGCCGGGGGGGTAACATCAGAGTCAGGGGCATGGGCAGAGAAGGGAGAAAAGATCAGAGCAGAGCACATGCGGGAGCCATAGCACTCAATAGAGAACAGGAACTACAACTGTCGGCGTTCCTGGCGAGATTGCTCCCTAATGAAGCAGAGCAATCACCCAGAACGAAGCGCCTGTGAATAGGCCCCTCCCAACACCAGTACAGGACCCAAGGCCAGAAAACAACCAGTCCACCGGAGCACAGTACAAAACAGAGCCTCGGCTCTGGTAGAGAGCAGAGCTCCAAGGATCAGAACCATGACAGTGCTGTTGTGTCCCAGTCGTGCAGTTGAGTAAATTGCTTTGTGCTTGGAGTTGTTTTGGCAGTTCTCCCATTATCTTGTTGCTTCCTCCCTGCTCTTATTTTTCTCCTTTGCCCTTGTTGTCTTATACCTTTGTGTGCGCGTACTGTGAGATAGAGATTTGGTTTCCCCTGTTTGTCTATTTCTGTGGGTTTAATTACACTCCTGTCCCGGCTTTCCCCTGGGGTTGGGGGTATAAAACCAAGGCTGGTCAGGAGCAGGGCCAGGAAGGCGGCTCAGACATCTTCACCTTCAGAAGTATCTCTGAGATGAGGGATAGTTAGAGCTCCCCTAGCCTGAGGGCCAGTTTAGGAGCCCCTGTCCCCTGCAATATATGTGTGTATGTATTTAATAGACTCCTATGAGGCCACGATGGTGTTGCAGACGGGACGATGGGAGCCAGGAAAGACCGCATGTCAGCCGTGATCAGAGCTAAATAAAATTGTATCATTTATTGATCATGATTGATTTTCCTTCTTTTCTTTTTCAGGACAACCGCAGATTCCAGATACCACAAAGCGAAACAAATATGGAGACGCGACTGAATAAATCCCTCTATAATAACAAAACCAGGGACTTTCTGACCGTGGACAGGGACACAAAGCCGCCAATAGTAATCAATGGGTATAATCCAGTTATTTCCTAGCAGAAAAACAAGGAAACTCCTAAAAAATTTTCTTGTAATGTGGTTCCGGCTGCGCAGAAATACAACAAGGAAGTGCAAATGTAAATAACCAAAATTACTGGAAAATCCCCTTCAGACTGATGACACTTCTCTTTCCCAGCACCTAATCTACATATGTAAAATTTATTCTAAATATTTGTGTATAAAGTAGAAGTCGTCCGCTCTAAAATCCTCCCTTTATTGTTTTAATTTGGCTGAATGCATACAGTCATTTGATAGGAATCGATCAGCAGGTTTTTGATATGTAATCTGTAGGGGCTGAGAACCTGATTCCAGCAATGTGTCACTTACTGGACTGTATGTTTCCTTTCATAACAAAAATCAGTGTTTTATCAGCAGGAGATTATCACTAGGCGTCTCCTGCCGCCTAGTAATAAGCTCTGGGTAACCCTGCCCCCATCACTGATTGGCAGCTGTGAGAAAGCTGCCAATCAGTGGTGTGAGCGGAGTTATACACTGCTCAGCATTCTGAGCTCTGCTACATCTATAGCAGAAAAAACAGGGATTGTACCAAATTGACAGCAAGTGACAATTGTTGGAATCAGGATCTCAGCAGCTACATGATGCTACTCTCAGATGACATAGCATAAACCTGCGGACAAATTCCCTTTAATAGGATGAGACCCTGAGGAAAAACGGCATGTATTCAGCCTTTCTTCTGTGGATTTTTAATTAAAAATTGAACATTTTAGAGCAGCGACTGCTGAATGCAATTCTTGGAATAATATATGTGAATAACGTCTATGTTTTTCTAAATGTATTTTTTTAATAAAGATATAAAGTTGTATATTACTTCATTTCACAGAAAGTCTACAAATAATACGGCTCCTATGTACAAGACTATAACTACTATAATACTGCCCCTATGTACAAGAATATAACTACTATAATCCTGCCCCCTATGTGCAAGAATATAACTACTATAATACTGCCCCTATGTACAAGAATATAACTACTATAATACTGCCCCTATGTACAAGAATATAACTACTATAATACTGTCCCTATGTACAAGAATATAACTACTATAATACTGCTCCTATGTACAAGAATATAACTACTATAATACTGCTCCTATGTACAAGAATATAACTACTATAATACTGCCCCCTATGTACAAGAATATAACTACTATAATACTGCCCCCTATGTACAAGAATATAGCTACTATAATACTGCCTCCTATGTACAAGAATATAACTACTATAATACTGCCCCCTATGTACAAGAATATAACTACTATAATACTGCCCCCTATGTACAAGAATATAACTACTATAATACTGCTCCTATGTACAAGAATATAGCTACTATAATACTGCCCCCTATGTACAAGAATATAACTACTATAATACTGCCCCTATGTACAAGAATATAACTACTATAATACTGCTCCTATATAACTACTATAATCCTGCCCCCTATGTGCAAGAATATAACTACTATAATACTGCCGCTATATATAAGAATATAACTACTATAATACTGCCCCTATGTACTAGAATATAACTACTATAATACTGCCCCTATGTACAAGATGATAACTACTATACTGCCCCCTATGTACAAGAATATAACTACTATAATACTGCTCCTATGTACAAGAATATAACTGCTATAATACTGCACCTATATACAAGAATATAACTACTATAATACTGCCCCTATATACAAGAATATAACTACTATAATACTGCCCCTATATACTAGAATATAACTACTATAATACTGCCCCTATATACAAGAATATAACTACTATAACACTGCCCCCTACGTACAAGAATATAACTACAATAATACTGCCTCCTATGTACAAGAATATAACTACTATAATACTGCCCCTATATACAAGAATATAACTGTCACGAAAAGGGGGGAGGAAGAGGAAGTTACACCCCTCCTTTCCACTCGACAGAGCACGTGACTCGCTCTCTAGCGCCCCTCTTTTAGTCAGGCCAATTATGGAATTGCCCGACAATAAGCAAGGAGGCTGCTATTCTACTATGCCGATGATTGAAGGGTTCTCGGTGAGAGTAAGGTATATATTCCCCCGACTCCCGCAGGCGGAATATATCTAATCCTAGCAGATCTCACTGGTTGCCCCACAATGATCCTTGGCATAAACTCGCTGCCACCAATCGATTACGATAACTACTAAGCCGAGCCCAAACGTGGAATTCAGGATCGAGATAACATAACAGCCCAAGATTAAATTATATATTTTTAATCGCCATAAGGGCACACAAGATACTACAATATACAGTTAGGTCCAGAAATCTTTGGACAGTGACACAATGTTCGCGAGTTGGGCTCTGCATGCCACCACATTGGATTTGAAATGAAACCTCTACAACAGAATTCAAGTGCAGATTGTAACGTTTAATTTGAAGGTTTGAACAAAAATATCTGATAGAAATTGTAGGAATTGTCACATTTCTTTACAAACACTCCACATTTTAGGAGGTCAAAAGTAATTGGACAAATAAACCAAACCCAAACAAAATATTTTTATTTTCAATATTTTGTTGCGAATCCTTTGGAGGCAATCACTGCCTTAAGTCTGGAACCATGGACATCACCAAACGCTGGGTTTCCTCCTTCTTAATGCTTTGCCAGGCCTTTACAGCCGCAGCCTTCAGGTCTTGCTTGTTTGTGGGTCTTTCCGTCTTAAGTCTGGATTTGAGCAAGTGAAATGCATGCTCAATTGGGTTAAGATCTGGTGATTGACTTGGCCATTGCAGAATGTTCCACTTTTTTGCACTCATGAACTGCTGGGTAGCTTTGGCTGTATGCTTGGGGTCATTGTCCATCTGTACTATGAAGCGCCGTCCGATCAACTTTGCGGCATTTGGCTGAATCTGGGCTGAAAGTATATCCCGGTACACTTCAGAATTCATCCGGCTACTCTTGTCTGCTGTTATGTCATCAATAAACACAAGTGACCCAGTGCCATTGAAAGCCATGCATGCCCATGCCATCACGTTGCCTCCACCATGTTTTACAGAGGATGTGGTGTGCCTTGGATCATGTGCCGTTCCCTTTCTTCTCCACACTTTTTTCTTCCCATCATTCTGGTACAGGTTGATCTTGGTCTCATCTGTCCATAGAATACTTTTCCAGAACTGAGCTGGCTTCATGAGGTGTTTTTCAGCAAATGTAACTCTGGCCTGTCTATTTTTGGAATTGATGAATGGTTTGCATCTAGATGTGAACCCTTTGTATTTACTTTCATGGAGTCTTCTCTTTACTGTTGACTTAGAGACAGATACACCTACTTCACTGAGAGTGTTCTGGACTTCAGTTGATGTTGTGAACGGGTTCTTCTTCACCAAAGAAAGTATGCGGCGATCATCCACCACTGTTGTCATCCGTGGACGCCCAGGCCTTTTTGAGTTCCCAAGCTCACCAGTCAATTCCTTTTTTCTCAGAATGTACCCGACTGTTGATTTTGCTACTCCAAGCATGTCTGCTATCTCTCTGATGGATTTTTTCTTTTTTTTCAGCCTCAGGATGTTCTGCTTCACCTCAATTGAGAGTTCCTTACACCGCATGTTGTCTGGTCACAGCAACAGCTTCCAAATGCAAAACCACACACCTGTAATCAACCCCAGACCTTTTAACTACTTCATTGATTACAGGTTAACGAGGGAGACGCCTTCAGAGTTAATTGCAGCCCTTAGAGTCCCTTGTCCAATTACTTTTGGTCCCTTGAAAAAGAGGAGGCTATGCATTACAGAGCTATGATTCCTAAACCCTTTCTCCGATTTGGATGTGAAAACTCTCATATTGCAGCTGGGAGTGTGCACTTTCAGCCCATATTATATATATATAATTGTATTTCTGAACATGTTTTTGTAAACAGCTAAAATAACAAAACTTGGGTCACTGTCCAAATATTTCTGACCCTGACTGTATACAATATGGAATTTACAAAATATATATATATATATATATATATATATATATATATGTCAGAGTACATTTACAGATGAGACGTGGTTACAGAGTCAGATCAAGCAGTTACCTTATGTGTCTGGCCACAGGGGGGGGCTGTTCGACCAGGGTTTCATGGACTTTCTCACATGTGTATAGTACGCATGACCCCCGAGTAAAGACAAGCCAAGAATGTCCACATTGTCTTTATCAAACTGGCTACAATCCATGTCCCCTCCCCCTGGTGACCTCGCAGGGGTGTACTGCCCCACCCCTGTCCTGAGTCTAAAATAATTTCCCAAAGTGAGTATGATCCGCAACTCCGGACTGGGAGGTCCGATCGGGACGGTTCTGGTGTCATCAGATCCATCTGTCTCCCCTCTGCCTACTGAGTCCAAGCACAACTCCTCTAACAGACTCCTAATCGCAGTTCTCTGTATCTCGCCGCCCAGAGTGCGACAAAGAATTCGAGGGTATGCAGAGATGCAGCTTGGAGTCCCAATTTTAACGATGTAGTGGGTGTATGGCTCAGACGCACAGTAATATCATAACTGTGTATCATGTTACGGAGTCAAGAATATGAACTCCTGCTGGGACAGAGGGTCCTGGATCCGCTTTGAAGATTGAAAAGGTTTTCCAGTTTCCCACCCACTCCCTTGATGAATGGACATATCCCCCCGGGGGTCTTCCTCTGGCTTGGCAGTGTAATTGGATTTGAAACCTTCACAGATGATGAGTGATCTGAGGGGAATCTCTGTGTGTGCAGGGAAAGGGGTGTAGGTGTGGGGCCAGCTAGCTAATTTTGCCATAATTCTCATCATATCTCAGGATTTCCCTCACAATAAGTACTATAATACTGCCGCTATATACAAGAATATAACTACTATAATACTGCCCCTATATACAAGAATATAGCTACTATAATACTGCCCCCTATGTACAAGTATATAACTACTATAATACTGCCCCTATGTACAAGAATATAACTACTATAATACTGCCCCCTATGTACAAGAATATAACTACTATAATACTGCAACCTATGTACAAGAATACAACTACTATAATACTGCCCCTATATACAATAATATAACTACTATAATACTGCCCCTATATACAAGAATATAACTACTATAATACTGCTCCTATGTACAAGAATATAACTACTATAATACTGCCCCTATATACAAGAATATAATTACTATAATACTGCCCCCTATATACAAGAATATAACTAGTATAATACTGCCGCTATATACAAGAATATAACTACTATAATACTGCCCCCTATGTACAAGAATATAACTACTATAATACTGCCCCCTATGTACAAGAATATAACTACAATAATACTGCCCCTATATACAAGAATATAACTACTATAATACTGCCCCCTATATACAAGAATATAACTACTATAATACTGCCCCCCATATACAAGAATATAACTAGTATAATACTGCCGCTATATACAAGAATATAACTACTATATTACTGCTCTTATGTACAGGAATATAACTACTATAATACTTCTCCTATGTACAAGAATATAACTACTATAATATTGCCCCCTATGTACAAGAATATAACTACTATAATACTGCCCCATATGTACAAAAATATAACTACTATAATAATAATAATAATAATAATAATTTTATTCATTTATATAGCGCTATTAATTCCATAGCACTTTACATACATACTCCTATGTACAAGAATATAACTACTATAATACTGCCCCTATGTACAAGAATATAACTACTATAATACTGCCCCCTATGTACAAGAATATAACTACAATAATACTGCCCCTATGTACAAGAATATAACTACTATAATACTGCTCCTATGTACAAGAATATAACTACTATAATACTGCCCCCTATGTACAAGAATATAACTACTATAATACTGCTCCTATATACAAGAATATAACTACTATAATACTGCCCCTATGTACAAGAATATAACTACTATAATACTGCCCCTATGTACAAGAATATAACTACTATAATACTGCTCCTATGTACAAGAATATAACTACTATAATACTACCCCTATGTACAAGAATATAACTACTATAATACTGCCCCTATGTACAAGAATATAACTACTATAATACTGCCCCTATATACAAGAATATAACTACTATAATACTACCCCTATGTACAAGAATATAACTACTATAATACTGCCCCCCATATACAAGAATATAACTACTATTATACTACCCCTATGTACAAGAATATAACTACTATAATACTGCCCCTATGTACAAGAATATAACTACTATAATACTGCTCCTATGTACAAGAATATAACTACTATAATACTGCTCCTATGTACAAGAATATAACTACTATAATACTGCCCCTATGTACAAGAATATAACTACTATAATACTGCCCCCCATATACAAGAATATAACTACTATAATACTACCCCTATGTACAAGAATATAACTACTATAATACTGCCCCTATGTACAAGAATATAACTACTATAATACTGCTCCTATGTACAAGAATATAACTACTATAATACTGCTCCTATGTACAAGAATATAACTACTATAATACTGCCCCTATGTACAAGAATATAACTACTATAATACTGTCCTCTATGTACAAGAATATAGCTACTATAATACTGCCCCTATGTACAAGAATATAACTACTATAATACTGCTCCCTATGTACAAGAATATAACTACTATAATACTGCCCCTATGTACAAGATTATAACTACTATAATACTGCCCCTATGTACAAGAATATAACTACTATAATACTGCCCCTATGTACAAGAATATAACTACTATAATACTGCCCCCTATGTACAAGAATATAACTACTATAATACTACTCGGATGGATGGATGGATGGATGGATGGAGAGAGAGATGTGCACACATTACACATGGACTCACCCTCTCTGCAGATGATTGCACAGTTCCCAGCACAGCATGTCTCTCTGGAGCCGGCTCATCCATCATCCCCTCCGACTGCAGTGTGCTCTTACAATAGTTTCCATGCAGGAGGAGAGCAGCTCAGGGCTGAGGGGCGGCACAGCCATGTTTGTATGCAGCAGAGGCCTCCCTGCTGTAGACGAAGCTGGTGGGCGGAGCCTCCCTGCTGTAGACGGAGCTGGTGGGCGGAGCCTCCCTGCTGTAGACGGAGCTGGTGGGCGGAGCCTCCCTGATATAGAAGGAGCTGGTGGGCGGAGCCTCCCTGCTATAGAAGGAGCTGGTGGGCGGAGCCTCCTTGCTGTGGGCGGAGCCTCTGTTTTCGCTGTCACACACAGTCTTCCTCTGCGCTCCGGTCTCAGCAGAGGAGATAAGTTCTCCGATCTGCAGCCCCTAACAGGTGAGGAAGGGGCCCTCAGCGCAGCCCCCCTGACCTCTGCTGCTGGTGGTCTTATTAGCACCGCTTCTTCCCTCTGGTAAAGTGGGCGTGGCTTACCACAAGGGGAAAAGTACTAATATAAAATTAATGCAATAAAGACCGCTCTGCTGCCACCCAGTGGCTACAACTGGTCCTGCAGCATGGTATTTGTAAAATCAATCAGCAGATAGTTTGGGTATGGCTAAAGTTCACACTTCCGTTGTTTTGCATCAGTCACAATCCGTCGCCTTGAGGAATTACGGTATCCTGCAAAATATTTTGCAGGAATCCTGTTTTTCCCCATAGACTTCTAGTAGTGACGGATTGCGACTGATGATGCTGCGTTGCATCCGCTGTGTCGCAGTCAGTTGTTTTTTAACTGACCGCCGGGCGGGAGCAACGCAGCCTGTAACGTTTTTTGAGCAGCGCGATCCGTAGGATTTCGCTGCGCATGCGCTTTCTGGCTCCCCGCCCCCGTAACCAGGATACACATCGGGTAACCAAGCAATGCGCTTTGGTTAGTTACCCGATATTTACAGTGGTTATGGGTGCAGGGAGCCCGCGCTAAGCGGTGTATGCTGGTAACCAAGATAAATATCGGGTAACCAAGCAAAAAGGGCTTTGCTTATACCCGATATTTACCCAGGATACAGTATGCAAGGAGGCCGACACTTCACCGCTCGGCTCCGCCCCCTCCCGCACTCCGCATGTACACACACACACACACACACACTCGTTCCCAGCCCTGCAGTCCCCGCGGCACTGACGTCCTCAGCTACACGGCCCCACTCGGCTCCGCCCCCTCCCGCACTCCGCATGTACACACGCATGTAGACACACACACACACACACTCACTCACCTGTCCCCAGCCATGCAGTCCGCGGCACTGACGTCCTCAGCTCCGCCCCCTCCCGCACTCCGCATGTACACACGCATGTAGACACACACACTCACACACCTGTCCCCAGCCATGCAGACCGCGGCACTGACGTCCTCAGCTCCGCCCCCGAACTCCGCCCCCCCAAACTCCGCCCCCTGCACACAACGGAGTCCGACAATGGAATTCTTTTCTTTGTCATCCGTTGTCATCCGTTGTACAACGCTTCAGTCACATGCGTCAAGCATTTCTAGAGAGAAATAAGCACCACCCTGTGATAACAGTCCTTCAGTCTGCTCACTAACCCAGGAGAATGATGCCATGGATTTGATGAATCTCTATCCATGATGATCCCCTACCTGGCTGTTCCAATATGGCCAGCTTACCAAACCCCCCTCATCGAGGATATCATTACTCTGGATAATTCTAACAAAACTATACCCTTGGTTCCTTTTTTGCCCCCTGCCAAAAATCCCAATCTTATTACAAATTTTCTGATCCCAAGATCAACAACAAAAAAAAAAAGAAAAAATCCTGCGGAGGGACCAGAGCAGGAATCAAGCACAAACAAAAAAGAAAAAATGGAATTATAAATCCCCCTGGTTCACAATATTTACAATCTCTCCAACTACCAGCTTCAAAAAAGTGAAATTAGCCTTTTAACCCCTTCAGCCCTGGGGCACTTTCCGTTTTTGCGTTTTTGTTTTTTTTCTCCCCTTCTTTCGAGAGCCGTAACTTTTTTTATTATTCCGTCAATCTTGCCATATGAGGGCTTGTTTTTTGCGGGACGAGTTGTACTTTTAAATGAAAGCATAGGTTTTACCATATGGTGTACTGGAAAACAGCAAAAAAATTCCAAATGCGGAAAAATTACAAAAAAAAAAAGTGTGATCGTACAATAGTTTTTGGGATGTTTTATTCACGGTGTTCACTATATGGTAAAACTGATGTGTGGGTGTGATGTCTGAGGTCGGTGCGAGTTTGTAGACACCAAACATGTATAGGTTTACTTGTATCTAAGGGGTTAAAAAAGATTCACAAGGTTGTCCAAAAAAAGTGGCGCACGTTTTGCGCCATTTTCCAAACCTCGTAGCGTTCTCATTTTTCGGGATCTGAGGCTCAGTGATGGCTTATTTTTTGTGTCTTGACCTGACGTTTTTAACGGTACCATTTTTGCGCACATGCTACGTTTTGATCGCCTGTTATTGCATTTTGCGCAAAATTTGCGGCGACCAAAAAACGTAATTTTGGCATTTGGAATTTTTTTGCCACTACACCGTTTACTGATCAGATTAATTGATTTTATATTTTGATAGATCAGGTATTTCTGAACGCGGCGATACCAAATATGTGTATATTTTTTTAACCCTTTAATTTTCAATGGGGGGAAAGGGGGGTGATTTGAACTTTTATTTTTTTTTATTTTTTTTTTACTTTTTTTTTTTTTATTTTACTAGTCTCCCTAGGGGGCTATAGCGATCAGGAATCCGATCACTATTATCTATCTGCAGATCACAGCTATACAGCTGTAAACAGCAGATACAGTCACTTTCTGTTTCCCTCTGCTCCGTGCCGAGGGAAAATGAAAGTGAAACATCATAGCTGCAGGCGTCATCACATGAACCAGTGCTACGATAGCAACCACCGATAGTCACGTGATCACGCACGTGTCTTCCGGTGGGGGCGGCGGTAAGTAAAAAACATGGCCGCGCGCATCTAGATCTTACTGCCAGACTTTGGCGGGCTTTGCACACTACGACATCGCAGGTGCGATGTCGGTGGGGTCAAATTGAAAGTGACGTACTTCCGGCATCGCAGGCGACATCGTAGTGTGTAAAGGCTCGATGATACGATTAACGAACGCAAAATCGTCGTAATCGTATCATCGGTGCAGCGTCGGCGTAATCCATAATTACGCTGACGCGACGGTCCGATGTTGTTCCTCGCTCCTGCGGCAGCACACATCGCTGTGTGTGAAGCCGCAGGAGCGAGGAACATCTCCTACCGACGTCACTGCGGCTCCCATAGGATATGCGGAAGGAAGGAGGTGGGCGGGATGTTTACATACTGCTCATCTCCACCCCTCCGCCGCTATTGGCCGCCTGCCGTGTGACGTCACTATGATGCCGCACGACCCGCCCCCTTAGGAAGGAGGCGGGTCGCCGGCCAGAGCGACGGTCGCAGGGCAGGTGAGTGCATGTGAAGCTGGCGTAGCGATAATTTTCGCTACGCCAGCTATCCCACGATATCGTACCTTCGGCGGGGGCGGGGACTATCGCGTGCGACATCACAGCATCGGCTTGCGATGTCGCAACGTGCAAAGCCGCACTTAGGCAGCAAGATTTAAGGGGTTAATGGCCGCAGGTGGAAGCGATTCCACCCGCGGCTAGCAGGCACACATGTCAGCTGTTGAAAACAGCTGATATGTGCGCGGATCGCCGCCGCCTGCCCGCGGCAGGGGGCGGGACTTAACGGCACACGATCCATAACGTACCCAGTACGTCATGGGTCGTTATGGGTTTAAAATACTTTCTGACCCTATTTATTATGAAACAGTCCACATTAGCAAATATGACACAGCTGTTCACTCTTATCATACATACCCTTATTATACAAAGAGCAGTGATGCACAATATTCTCAATTCCCACGAGAAGAAATTTCTCCAAATAAAAAACCCCAATATGGCCTTCTTCTATCACTGTAATCTCAGGTATTAACTCCCTCACCGCCAATTTAGCTGCCTACCTGGACCAACTCATGCAGCCGTATGTGCTTAATTTGGACAGCTACCTGAGGGATTCCACTCACCTTAACTTGGCACAGCGATGGGCTCCTAAGCTGCATGTTCATATGCCAACTTATGGGAATCATCGAGTATATATTTATCCAGAACAGTATCTTGGAGGGTGACATAATTCTATACAAGCCTTACATAGACGATCTGTTCGTAATTTGGGACAATAAACAAAATAACATTGACTCCTTCTTGCAGCATCTGAACCAGAACAATTGGGGAAAACTGAAATCAATTTTTTAGATTTGACTATATTTCATCTGGATAACAAAATATTGACCAAAACATACTTTAGCCCCTTAACGGCCGCGGGCCGTAAAATTACGTCCTAGCGGTCATAATGTTACTGCCCTTCTGTGCAGCCCTTGGAATACCTGTCGTCCATATCCCAGACAAGGAGTGGCCACGTGTCCACAGTTTCCCTGGAGAACCTATCAACAACCCTTTACCGCAACGAGAGAATACTCGCAGGAAAAATCGGGGCCCACAGCGAAGGAAAGATGCAGAGATGACACCGCCGGACCGTGAGGGGGAATGAGATCTTCCCATTCTTTACTGCCTTAGATATATTGCTAAATACTGATCTCACGGGACAGACTAGCGTTAAGTCAGAGATTGTTGCAGTCAAAATTTGAGCCATTAATTACAGGAACATAACCATTTTTGTGTCCTGCCGGTCAAATGTTAAATGTTATGTGAATTGCAAAGATGACTGGGGTGGGGGTATGTCGTCACCGCATATTGATATAGATAGTAATGCTTCATATTTGGGGGTCTGGGGCCGACTCGGGGGGGGGACGGGCCTCTATTGAAAGTCTACTTCCCGTCGGGGTTCTACACGCTGCGGGCAGGTGTAGGTTATACTGACCCCACGATTGTTTGCCTGATACTATTGTTGAGGGCCTCTCTTTTTCTTTTTCTTTTTCCTCTTCTTTTTCTCTCCTTCCTATTCCTTTTTCTTCCTTCTTTTTTCCCCCCTTTTTCTCTTTCCTCTTTTCCTCCCCTCTTTCTTCCCATCTATAACTAGTTCTCTTGTTATCGCTAACCCTACTTGGTAGCGGTACTACCCTTCCTTCTCTTTCTCCCTACACACACCACCACTCACCTTCCCCCCCCCCCTTTTTTTTTTTTTTTCTTTTCTCTCCCTCTCCCTTGCCCCTTCCTGATAACAATAACTCCCTGTTCCCTGGGGGACCTGTAGACGGGGAAATGGAGGCTCTTAGATTATGTTCACTCAATGTAAGGGGATTCAATATCCCTCAGAAGCGCTCGCAGGTTCTTTACTCCACGCACAAACAGAGGACACAAATCCTCCTATTGCAGGAGACGCACTTTAAAACCGGTAATATACCAGCATTTAAAGATAGATTCTACCCCGTATGGTACCACAGTACTAACCCAGAGGCTAAGTCTAAGGGAGTGTCAGTAGCAATACATAAACAGCTTGCGCATACGGTCATTGACACATGCATAGATAGCCAAGGTAGATACGTGTTCCTCAAATTGAGGGTCTTCAATACGGTGTTTAGCATTGCAAATTGGTATCTTCCAAACAATAACCAGGTTTCTATGTGCAGATCTCTCTTGAAGACACTGGCGGACTTCGCAGAGGGGACGCTGCTTATTGGCGGGGACTTTAATTTTACCCTAAATCCAGCAGTAGACTCCTCCTCTGGGAAGGGCCCAGGTCGGCATCGCGAGATGGGTTCTTTGAGGCGGGACCTCCACGCCCTCCAACTGATAGACATCTGGCGCACTCTGAATCCACAGGGTAAGGACTATACTTACTTCTCTCCTCCACATAACACATACACTAGAATTGACTTCTTTCTGGTGGGACAGCGTGCCCTTTCTTGGCAACCAATAGCTAAAATCGGAGACATATTTTGGTCTGACCATGCCCCAATCTACCTGTCCCTACAGATTCCCCCCATCACCCAGCGCCCATGGACATGGAGGCTAAATAGCAATCTTCTCAAAGATAACATATGCCAGAAAGAGTTGCAGGACACAATAGAGTCCTTCGTTCAGGTACATAAAGGAGATCCAACATCTCCTCCGGTCCAGTGGGAAACATTGAAGTGCGTCCTGAGGGGAGTGCTGATTAAGCATGGCTCCAGACTTAAAAAAGAAAGGACAGAGGAGGTGAACGGATTGCAGCAGATTCACCGATTGGAGCTTAGGCATAAGCAGACGCTCGCCCCTACGGACATGGCGGACCTTATTCAAAAGCGAGCCGCACTTAAGAACCTTCTGGACCGGAGGTATTTGTATCAGAGAGAACGTATGAAGCCATTCTATTATGAAGCAGCAGATAAATGCGGACGCCCCCTCGCACGCTTGCTGCATCCCAGGGTTGCCGTTTCATACATTCCATATATTAAGACGCAGAGAGATGGGAACACACATGATCCAGGGGAGATCCTTGAAGTCTTCAAATCATATTATGACAAGTTATATAACATCAAGGGTCAGTTCGCGGACCTCGCCCCTACGGAGTTAGGGGAAAAAATGAGAAAATATGTAAGAGATACTGCCCTTCCCCCTCTGGATGTCTTACTTGCTGGGGCTTTGGAGGAAAACATTTCAGAAACAGAGATCGGTGACGCTATTCGACACACCCCCTCTGGTAAATGTCCGGGACCGGATGGATTCACCCCGGCTTTTTATAAGCTGTTCGAAGCGCAGTTGGCCCCAATTATGGCCAGAACATTCAATTCTTTAGATGGAGAGGTCAGATTTGTTCCTCAGACCCTTGAGGCACACATTAGTGTAATCCCCAAACCCGGGAAGGACCCAGCACATGCTGCAAATTATCGACCCATATCTCTGCTGAACATTGACATCAAACTCTTCTCTAAGATATTAGCAGATAGATTGGCGCCTCTGCTGCCTTCGAGTATACATACGGATCAGGTGGGTTTTGTCAAGGGCCGGGAAGCCAGGGATAATACCATCAAGACTGGTCTTCTGGTGGCGAAGGCCAAGCTTGAAGCAATCCCCATGGGCTTATTGTCCATCGATGCAGAAAAGGCCTTTGACAGGGTCCACTGGGGGTTTATGAGAGCAGCTCTAGACCAATTGGGATTGGGGCCAAAGTTCCTACAAAAATTTTTTGCGCTATACTCTGGTCCGACTGCCCGGGTCCGGATAAATGGTATGTTGTCCTCCTCCATTGCCATACAGAATGGGACCAGACAGGGGTGCCCTTTGTCCCCCCTGCTATATGTAATTGTTATGGAACATTTAGCGAATGCCATTAGGAAAAACGATGATATCCAGGGGATAAGATGTGGTTCAGTCCATCACAAAGCGCCATTGTACGCAGATGATTTACTATTATACGTCAGCCAACCTCACACTTCCCTACCATCATTGATGAAGGAACTTGAACGATTTGGCCACTTAAGTAATTTTAAGGTCAATTTTTCTAAGTCGGAGGCCTTGAATATTTCATTGCCCCAGTCAGAGGTTAGTCAGATTGCCTCCAATTTCCCGTTCAAGTGGAAACCTGAGGCGGTGAAGTATCTGGGGGTATATATTCCGGCAGATTTATCAAAATTATATACGCTCAACTATCAAACCCTGCTAAATCGAACAATTAAAAATCTTTTGTCCTACAATGGACTGAGACTATCGTGGTTCGGTAGGATGAACGTAGTTAAGATGGATATTTTACCTCGCTTTTTATACATTTACCAAACTGTCCCTATCATACCTCCAGGGGGGTTTTTCCAGAGCCTACGCTCAGCTTTGGTGCGCTTTGTGTGGGGGGGGGGAGAAGGCCCCGGATTGGGTTACGCTCCTTGACTCGCCTGAAGGGGGAGGGGGGAGCTGGACTCCCTAATTTTAAGACATACTTCCAAGCCTCAGCTCTGGTCCGAGTGCTGGATTGGACTTTCCAGAACAAAAATAAACAATGGGTACAGATAGAACAGACAGGTATTCCAGTCCCTCTGGGACATCTCCCCTGGATACCATTATCTGACGTTTCCATGATAGGTACGGCACCGAAATACACAAAGGACACCCTCAAAGTTTGGCATACAGTATCAAGCAAATTTGCTCCACTAGACACTCTAGGCCCCCTGTCTCCTCTTTTTTCTTTCCCTTCTTTCCGTCCTGGTTATCGGAAGAGCGCTTTTCTCGGATGGAGGGCGGTGGAGGACACCCGCGTCGGGGACATTCTCGTGGATGGTAAGCTGCCTGACTTTCAGGATATCAGATTGCGGCCCATGGGTAGAGGAGCGCAGTGGTTTGAGTACATACAGCTGCAGTCGTTTATCGCTACACGGGAGGAAGAGGGCCTGATCCGCAGAACTCTTACTCCAATGGAGGAACTGTTCAGAAGGGGGGACTCCCCAGATCATGCTATCTCCCTCATATATAAGGTCCTCATCAGACATGGTGAGGCTGAAAAGATAAACTACCAGCTGGCTTGGGAACGGGATCTGGGGGAGACCATTTCACGGGAGGAGTGGGCGAAAGGTTTCCTGTTCAGCCACAAAATGTCACTCGCATGCTCAGCTCAGGAGAAAAATTATAAAATATTAACACGGTGGTATCAATACCCGTCGAAGCTCCATGCAATCTTCCCACAGGTCTCCCAGGTGTGTTGGAGCTGTAACAAAGAGACGGGCACCATGATACATATCTGGTGGGAGTGCCAGCTGATAAAACCTTTTTGGAAGAAGGTATTTGATAATTACCGCCTCATAACTGGGAGACAGGTGGTGAGTTCTCCTAAAATTGCCCTACTTTCCATTTTACCGCATTCAATATCATATCACAAAAAAGACATCCTGAGATTCTGCATAACAGCTGCCCGCTCGGTAATACCAAGACATTGGAAAACGACCACAACTCCTCCAATCACAGAATGGTATTCCGAAATGTCCGATATCTATAGAATGGAGGAATTGTCGGCAGACGTCTCTGGACATGGTGACAAGTTCTGTACAACTTGGAGTGAGTGGATGTTTTTCCATGAATCCACTGATTTTCACAAGCTATTTTAATGGACCCGAAACATTATTATTATTATTATTATTATTTATTATTATAGCGCCATTTATTCCATGGCGCTTTACAAGTGAAAGAGGGTATACGTACAACAATCATTAACAGTACAAGACAGACTGGTATAGGAGGAGAGAGGACCCTGCCCGCGAGGGCTCACAGTCTACAGGGAATGGGTGATGGTACAATAGGTGAGGACAGAGCTGGTTGCGCAGTGGTCTACTGGGCTGAAGGCTATTGTAGGTTGTAGGCTTGTTGGAAGAGGTGGGTCTTGAGGTTCCTCTTGAAGCTTTCCACGGTCGTGGAGAGTCTGATGTGCTGAGGTAGAGCGTTCCTGGTGGCAAAGTGACACTTACACATATAGGAAGGTCTTGAGAGAAAAGAAGGGGCTTTGACCCGTCTCGTGTCCGCAGGTTCCCCAAATGAATGACTTCCTTTCCTCCCCCTCTTCCCCCCCCCCTTACCCCCTCTACTTTGATTTCTCTTCTCTCTCTCTAGTATATTTCACGCTGTTCTCCAATCATTCTTTTTCTTTGTCTTCTTGTAGTCATAAACCTCTCTGATTGTTACGAATAGTATAATATTCCATAAGGTATTTTGTCCTAGTGACCCAAGACGACCAAATATAGTTGTTCTCGGCTACATCCCTAACTTTGCCTGAACTCGTACAAATGAGGTCACGGGGATTCTTTGTGAGGTCCGGAAAAGACAGAGGGAGTTGTGTCTTGGGACACAAAAGGACATAACTTAACAGTTTGTGACATTTTTTGTATTGAAAATTTGAAAATTGTAAATGTTTTCAATATAAGTTCATGCTGATTATTGTAATTTCTGAAATATACCTAATAAAATAGATTGAACATAATGTTACTGCCTGCGGCAGCATGCCGTGATCGGCGCACATCTCAGCTGATTTTCACAGCTGAGATGGGTGCCTGCTAGGCACGAGCACAGAATCGTTATCTGCTCGTGCCGTTTAACCCCTTAAATGGCGCTGTCAATATGTGACAGCGCCATTATAAGCGCGGTCGCGGTAAACTTTTACTTACCGCCCGATACCGGAAGTCACGTGACGCGATCACGTGACTTCCGTTAGTTCTCATGGTAGCACAGGCTCATGTGATGACTCCTGTACTACACATGAATTGCTTTCACTTTCGCTGTGCCAGCGGCACAGCAAAAGAGAAAGAGAGCGTATCTGCTGTTTACAGCTGTATAACTGTGATCAGCAGATAGTGCAGAGCGATCGGACTGCTGATCGCAATAGCCCCCTAGGGGGACTAGTAAAATAAAAAAAAAAGTTAAAAAAAAAGTTAAAAAAAATTTAAAAAAAAAACCCTAAAAGTTCAAATCACCCCCCATTCGCCCCATTGAAAATTAAAGGGTTAAAAAAATAAAAAAATATACACACATTTGGTATCGCCGCGTTCAGAAACGCCCGATCTATCAAAATATAAAATCAATTAATCTGATCAGTATACGGCGTAGCGGCAAAAAAATTCCAAAAGCCAAAACAACTTTTTTTGTCGCCACAACTTTTGCGCAAAATGCTATAAGAGGCGATCAAAACTTAGCATCTGCACAAAAATGGTACCATAAGAAACGTCAGCTCGAGACGCAAAATATAAGCCGTCATTGAGCCATAGATCCCGAAAAATGAGAACGCTACGGGTCACGGAATATGGCGTAAAACGTGCGCCACTTTTTTCGGTCAAACTTCCGATTTTTTTTTAACCCCTTATATAAAAGTAAAGCTATACATGTTTGGTGTCTACGAACTCGCACTGACCTGAGGCATCACATCCACACATCAGTTTTACCATATAGTGAACACAGTGAATAAAATATCTCAAAAACAATAGTGCTATCGCACTTTTTTTGCAATTTTTCTGCATTTGGATTTTTTTTGACGTTTTCCAGTACACTATATGGCAAAACTTATGGTTTCATTTAAAAGTACAGCTCGTTCCGCAAAAAATGAGCCCTCACATGACCATATTGACTGAAAAATAAAAAAGTTACGTCTCTCAGAAAAAGAATGGCGGAAAAAAAAAAACGGAAAGCGAAAAATCGGCCGGTCGTGAAGGGGTTAAACAAGTAGATGCCAATGGATATATTCATTACAGTAGTGAAGACTATAACAAATGGCTGAAGAACATTCCAGCCAACCAATACAAGCGCATCAGAAAAAATTGTTCCCGTTTGGTTGATTTCAATGAGGTAAATAGCTGGATCCAAAAGGAGCAAAATAATGGTCTGAACAAACTAGAGACCTAAAACATAACTTTTAATAGATTGCTGATAAAAAGAGCCAGAGCTCAAAAAGTGAGTAAAAACATTAAAAGCAATGATATATATCATGCTATACAAGGGGCATAGATCATGGCCCAAGTCAAACCACCATTCACAAACCAGTATAGCAGTGGTATCCTCAATGCAAAAATCTAGAGACCACCCAGTATGGTACTCAGATGGTGATAGACAAGAAAAAACACACGCCCCCTAGCACCCCTCATACAGGGGCCAAAAAAGAGGAAAAAGGGGGGATATTATGTGTATTATATATGCTGGCAATACAGGTCAGAATATCGTGGCATAATTAAATCCCCTAAAAGAGGGAACAAAATACTGAGCATACACAACAGATCAGGGTATCCTTAGCGTAGTCAGATCCCCTAAGGCAGAGGTCCCCAACTCCAGTCCTCAAGGCCCACCAACAGTGCAGGTTTTTGGGATTTCCTTAGTATTGCACAGGTGTTAATGTAATTACCTGCCCAGGTGCTGGTTCCAACAGCAGTGCAATGCTAAGGAAATCCTGAAAACATGCACTGTTGGTGGGCCTTGAGGACTGGAGTTGGGGAACCCTGCCCTAAGGGAACAATCTTACCCAATCTTGTAGAGATATAGAGGGCGACTAGAAGTACATCACGGCTTCTGGGGGAGGGGTCAACCAGCTCTTCAAATCCCTCAAGAAGGCCGCAGAGGAATCACCTCCATGCACTGAAGAAACACTCACTCCCAACGCGTTTCATGGGGAACAATCATCAGGGGAGTTCAGGTGAAGGCACCTTTGAATATGTATTTTGATATGCGGATATATGCGTGTCACTGGGCATGACAATACTGCAAGATAGGAGATAAATGGACAGTACCCAGTAACCTTCACCTGAACTCCCCTGATGATTGTTCCCCATGAAACGCGTTGGGAGTGAGTGTTTCTTCACTGCATGGAGGTGATTCCTCTGCGGCATTCTTGAGGGATGTGAAGAGTTGGTTGACAGCTCCCCCAGAAGCCGTGATGTACTTCTAGTCGCCCTCTACCGTATATCTCTACAAGATTGGGTAAGATTGTTCCCTTAGGGCAGGGTTCCCCAACTCCAGTCCTCAAGGCCCACCAACAGTGCATGTTTTCAGGATTTCCTTAGCATTGCACTGCTGTTGGAACTAGCACCTGGGCAGGTAATTACATTAACACCTGTGCAATACTAAGGAAATCCCAAAAACCTGCACTGTTGGTGGGCCTTGAGGACTGGAGTTGGGGACCTCTGCCTTAGGGGATCTGACTATGCTAAGGATACCCTGATCTGTTGTGTATGCTCAGTATTTTGTTCCCTCTTTTAGGGGGATTTAATTATGCCACGATATTCTGACCTGTATTGCCAGCATATATAATACACATAATATCCCCCCTTTTTCCTCTTTTTGGCCCCTGTATGAGGGGTGCTAGGGGGAGTGTGTTTTTTTCTTGTCTATCACCATCTGAGTACCATACTGGGTGGTCTCTAGATTTTTTGCATTGAGGATACCACTGCTATACTGGTTTGTGAATGGTAGTTTGACTTGGGCCATGATCTATGCCCCTTGTATAGCATGATATATATTATTGCTTTTACTCACTTTTTGAGCTCTGGCTCTTTTTATCAGCAATCTATTAAAAGTTCTGTTTTAGGTCTCTAGTTTGTTCAGACCATTTGTTGCTCCTCTTGGATCCAGCTATTTACCTCGGTTGATACTGTGGGTACCCCCGGTATATTGCTAATTGAATGTTGATTTCAATGACTAGGTAAAAATCCTCAGAGAACGCTTTTTGGAGAAGGAGTACCCCAGAACTCTTGTCCAAAAAGCATATCATGTTTCTGCAAAGTTAGAACAGAAGGGACCTGATTGCACCCAAAGTCCCTACCACCTCTGCCTCGGGAAGTAATGAGAGCCCATTTAACCTCACCTTCCTGACTACTTTCAGCAGTGACAACACTAGCATCAGAAACATTTTTAAAAAACATTGGAGTGTTTTACTAAATGATCCTTTTCTAAGAACCATTATCCCCCCCTCTTCCGGGCATAACTTTCAGGAGAGCCCCCAACATTAAAAATGTTCTAGCTCCTAGCCGTCTGAGGACAGTTCCTTTAAAAACTAACAATTCCATTCCCCCCTTTGGATCTTATCGGTGTGGCTCAAGAAATTGCCTATGTTGCAAAACCATTTGCCACAAGCGCACTAGTTTTAGCTCCTCCAAGGGAACAGAGGAGTTTTTCATTAAATCCCACCTCACTTGCCAATCCAATTTTGTCATTTATCTCATTGACTGTCATTGTGGCAAGCAATACATCGGCAGAACAAGTCAAGCTCTGCATAACCGCTTGAACTCACACAGGCACAATATTAAGATCGGCTACATGCTTCACGGTCTTTCCAAGCACTGTACTTTGTTCCACAACAAGACTATGTATGGCTTTCACCATCACCCCTATGGAACAAATTCCACCTAATTGTTCCAACAGAATGAATAATCTTAGTAAAAAGGATACATAAATTGGATACCTTGAAACCTATGGGCTTAAACTTGGTTACGGATTTGTCTTTTTATTTTATTGTGTATTCTTTTCTATTGATATGTTTGCCTTGTATTTGTTTTTCCCATAAGGTTCATAATGTACTCTTAGTTCTTACTTTTGCATTTCACATATTATAAATTATATATTATATATTTATTTATATTTTATTCACATACTATACTATATTATTATTATACTTGTTTTTATATTTCATATTAATATTATTATTTATTATATTTTATATACGATTCAGCATTAGTTATTAATATTGTTCCCTATACCCTTTTTAATAGAATTGGCTTTGCGAAGCCTCCCTTGTTTTCACCGGTTTTGATATGCAGGTATAACAGTTACCCTCTCTCTACTGACCTATGCATGTATATTGATAATAATTTTTATAATGATTTGTATAACTTTTAATTTTTTAATGTTTTCTGCCCCTTTGGGCTTTCTTCCCCTTTCTTGTGCCTCATTTACTGTTTTTATCTATTAAAATTGTTGTTTCTCCTTTCCTTCCCTTCCCTATTTTTTCGGGATTTTACATCATCATCATATCCCCTGAGCCTTGGGTCCTTCTCCTAGGTGTTCCCCCAAAGGGTTAATGTTTTTTTCCCCCGTCTCCACTTTTTTTCCCCGTTCTCGGGCCCTTCATAGCAAATTGATTCATTTTGTATAACTTTTAACATCATATAGAGGTGTAGCCTCTATTGATTTTTTTTCTTGTTAACCTTTTAGGTTTTAATTTTATATATAACTAGCTGTAGTACCCGGCGTTGCCCAGGATTGTAACTGTCTCTCTCCCAGTCTCTGTATGTGTGTTGCTGTCTGTCTGTCTGTCTCTTTCCTTGTCTGTCTGTGTGTATGTCTCTGTCTGTCTGTTTCTATCTCTCTGTCTCCATCTCTGTGTCTGTCTCTATGTGTGTGTCTGTCTGTCTCTCTCTTTCCCTATCTGTCTCTTTGCCCGGCTGTCTCTTTGCCCGTCTGTCTCTTTGCCCATCTGTCTCTTTGCCCCGCTGTCTTTCTGCCCGGCTGTCTCTTTGCCCCGCTGTCTCTTTGCCCCGCTGTCTCTTTGCTCGGCTGTCTCTTTGCTCGGCTGTCTCTTTGCTTGGCTGTCTCTTTGCCCCGCTGTCTCTTTGCCCGGCTGTCTCTTTGCTCGGCTGTCTCTTTGCCTCGCTGTCTCTTTGCCCCGCTGTCTCTTTGCCCCGCTGTCTCTTTGCTCGGCTGTCTCTTTGCTTGGCTGTCTCTTTACTCGGCTGTCTCTTTGCCCGTCTGTCTCTTTGCCCCGCTGTCTCTTTGCTCGGCTGTCTCTTTGCCCGTCTGTCTCTTTGCTTGGCTGTCTCTTTGCCCGTCTGTCTCTTTGCTCGGCTGTCTCTTTGCCCGTCTGTCTCTTTGCTCGGCTGTCTCTTTGCCCGTCTGTCTCTTTGCCCCGCTGTCTCTTTGCTCGGCTGTCTCTTTGCTCGGCTGTCTCTTTGCCCGGCTGTCTCTTTGCCCGGCTGTCTCTTTGCCCGGCTGTCTCTTTGCTCGGCTGTCTCTTTGCCTCGCTGTCTCTTTGCCCCGCTGTCTCTTTGCCCCGCTGTCTCTTTGCTCGGCTGTCTCTTTGCTTGGCTGTCTCTTTACTCGGCTGTCTCTTTGCCCGTCTGTCTCTTTGCCCCGCTGTCTCTTTGCTCGGCTGTCTCTTTGCCCGTCTGTCTCTTTGCTTGGCTGTCTCTTTGCCCGTCTGTCTCTTTGCTCGGCTGTCTCTTTGCCCGTCTGTCTCTTTGCTCGGCTGTCTCTTTGCCCGTCTGTCTCTTTGCCCCGCTGTCTCTTTGCTCGGCTGTCTCTTTGCTCGGCTGTCTCTTTGCCCGGCTGTCTCTTTGCCCGGCTGTCTCTTTGCCCGGCTGTCTCTTTGCCCGGCTGTCTCTTTGCCCGGCTGTCTCTTTGCCCGGCTGTCTCTTTGCCCGGCTGTCTCTTTCCCCGTCTGTCTCTTTCCCCGTCTGTCTCTTTCCCCGTCTGTCTCTGTCTTTTTCTGTCTCGTTCACATGCTTTTTATACTAACAGTTTATTTTGTTCCTATAGCAACCACTGACAGTTGGTATTAATAACCTATAGCTCCCACCTCCATTCACTTTAATGGCGGCAGGATTTTTGGCGAGTAATTTTAAAGCTTGGGGTTAAATTTTCCCGGCCAAACATAGTCTATGACGTTCCCTGGGTCACGTGGAGCGTCTGTGCAAAATTTCGTGATTGTAAATGCGACGGTGTGGATTCCTTTAGCGGACACACACACACATACACATACACACACACACACACTCAGCTTTTTATATTAGATTTTTTTCTCAAACTTTATTTTAATATCCCCTTTTTCCGTTGTTTTCTAAATTTTACACTACATTTACTTCCCTAGCCGCTGACACGGCCTTTATTCCCCCTGCACGCTTATACCTGATATATTTTTTTCCCACGGTAGCTACCTCTATTTACCCACTTGCGCAGGCGGTTTTCACTCCGGTCTGACACGGCTTTCACCTCAAGTTCACCCCTCGCGCAGGCGCACATCCCTTTTTTCCCACGTTGTCAACCTCCAATAACCCTCCCTGCGGGTTGTCACCGCCCCCGCTCGGTACCCTTCTTCCCATCGTGTTTGTTCACTACATGTCTGCATTTTTCATTTATCACAGCATTTCCACACTTCTCTTCATATTATGACAAGGGTCTAATTGTATTTAATTAATATCCTTTTCCTTGTTTTAATTTCTAGCAGGATAATTTAAATATCCATAATTAAATAACCACCAAACCTTGTTTTTTCACTTGATCGTTTATTTCATTATTTTTCCTTTATCTTACAAACACTCACATACATATTTACATATTTTTTTCCTCCATGTTTGCTCATTTTTCCTATATTCTTTTTATCCACCACCATATATATTTTTTCCTTAACCCTGCCCATTTTGCTTAAAAATCCCTTTTTCCCATTGTTTTTTTTTTTAAAACTTTTACACTTCCAATTACATCTACTTCCCTAGCCGCTGACACGGCTTCATTCCCCTTGCATGCTAGCATTTTGACATTTTTTTCGCACGGTAGAAACCTCTAGTGACCCACTTGCGCAGGCGCTGTTCACTCTGGTCTGACTCGGCATTCACCTTAGTCGCGCAGGCGCATACACTTTTTTCCCATGCTGTCAACCTTCAATAACCCTCCCTGCGGGTCATCACTGCTCCCGCTCTATACCCTTTTTTCCTATCATGTTTTTTCACTCCGGTCTGACACAGCATTCACCTTAGATCACCCCTCGCGCAGGCGCACACACCTTCTTCCCACGCTGTCAACCTCCAATAATCCTCCCTGCGGGTCGTCACCGCTCCCGCTCTATACCCCTTTTTTCCCCCATTATGATTCTTCATTACATGTCTACATCAGTCCATTTAACATAGCATTTCCACACTTCCTTTGCCTCCACCAATATTATGGCAAGGGTTCAAATGAATCTAAATAAATTTCCTTTCTTTGTTTCTATTTCAAGCAGGACATTAGGCTACTTTCACACATCAGTTTTCTGTATTCAGGCACAGTCCTTTTTTTTCCTGATCCAACGGATCCTGAAAAAAAAGTGAAAACCGTATCCACTGGATCCGTTTTTTTAACGGATCCGTTATGCCGGATCCGTTAAAAAACGGATCCGGTGGATACGGTTTGCATCCGTTTTTGCATCCTTTTCGTCCGGTTTTTGGCTGGATCCGTTTTGTTAATTACATTGGTGCATGCGCAGTTAACAAAAACGGATCCGGCGGCCGCATCCGTTTTTTACCGCATTACGCCGGATCCGGCGTCCATAGGCTTCTATTGTAAAACACGCCGTATCGCGCCGGATCCGGCGCGATGCGTTTTTTTTGCCGGACAAAAAAACGTTGCAAGCTACGTTGCCTCCGGCCGCCGCATTTATTTATTTTGCCGCATCCGGAAAAAAACGGATGCACCGCAAAGCCATCCGGTACAATCCGGTAACAATGCAAGTCTATGGGGAAAAAACGGATGCGGTACTGGATCCGTTTTACCCGTTTTTTTCCGGATTGAACCTGATGGCAAAAAACTGATGTGTGAAAGTAGCCTTACACATTTCCATAATATAAATAATCACCAAACTTTGTCTATTTAGTCGATTGTTCACTTGATTTTATTACTTCATGTTATAACCACTCACATACATATTTTCATATCATTTTTTTCTACTATGTCTGCTCATTTTTCCAATTTCTTTGCATCCACTATATTATATATATATATATATATATATATATATATACATACACACACACACACACACACACACACACACACACACATTTTTTTTCCCTACTATCAGTACAATCCCATCATGGCGTTTTTTTTTCCCTTTTCTTGTCTTTTTCCCTTCTTTTCTTTTTTCTCTCTTTTTTTCCTTTTTTTTCAACATTCAGAACTTTATCCACTCCTCACGTGTCCATGAGTCACGAGGAGGGTGATGACGCAAATAGTGAATATGTGGCTTGTTTGTAACATATATATGGGAAACTGCGGCCCCCTCCCTGCTATAGTATTCTCTGTACATTATCCTGAGGAAGAGGATGGACATGTCCTCGAAACGCGTAGACCTGTGAAAATAAAGGGAAGAATTTTACTAACACCATCTGGACTCCTGTGGTTTGGCGCGGTATTTAAACCTGCTTTTCTCCTGCTGTCTGATATACCTCTTCGTTGCGGGACCACTGCCTTCCACGCTACATATATGCTTGCTAAGGGGTTGTGACTGGCACAACCCTACCAGGTGAAAAAAAAGCCCATGGGTAAAGAAAAGAGAAACTGAAATTGTGACCGCTGGCTCCATCTTGCGGCCATTCTGCAGAATGCAGTCTACCGTACACAATGGGAATATGGAGCGCTCCCGATTTGTTAACTCATTCCTGACCGGATGATTTTGCATTTTCATTTTTTACTGCTCAACTTCCAAATTTTTTTTTTTTTTTTACAAAAACCATTGACATGGCCGTATGACGGCTTGTGTTTTTTTAATTTTATTTATATTATTATATATTTTTTTTTCATCCATTTTATCTTGTGATGTTCTGGAAAGCGGGAAAAAAATTGACGTGTGGCGCAATTGAGGAAAAAAACCCAACCCATAAATTAGCATCTGCTTTATTTACGTTTTCATTATACAGTGGAAAAATGTCAATTCTTTCCTGCGTTTTTCTGTGCATTGGAAAAACGCAGAAAAACGCAGAGATCAAAAATGCAGCAAAACGCACCAAATCGCGGTAAAAACGCATGCGTTTTTGCCGCGTTTTTGTGCGTTTTTAGCGGCCAAAAACGCACAAAAACGCAGCATCATAAAACGCAGCGTGTGCACATAGCCTTAGGGTCAACCACTCCTATCAAGTATCAAGCTCCTAAATCCCTTTGTCTAAAGGAAATTTTACTGTGTGAGCAATGAGATTATGGATCTCTTTGCCATATTATCTTACGTTCAGGGGGCCTGTGCGCCTTTCTTGAATATTTCCAGGTTATTGACATTAGATTCTGTTATGGGACGTTGATCCAGGGAACTAGTCTGATTGCCGGATGTGGAGTCGGGAAAGAATTTTTCCCCTAATATGGGGCAATTAGTATTTGCCTCTTGGGGTTTTTGCCTTCCTCAGGATCATCACATTAGCTTTTAAGTTGCACTTGTGTCTTTCAACCTTGAGACTATGAAATTGTCCCTCTATTGAGGTTCAGATGTGTATGCCAGGGTTCCTTTGGAACCAGCAGAAATGGCAGGTTTTGCTCAAAGTCTGTGCCAGAAAGCCTTTATGAGCCAATTGTCTCAGAAAGCTTTTAAAATTTAGGAAAGTAGCATTAGTTAGAATTTATTTTGGTGAGAGCTGGCTGACCCACTCTAGCCTTCAGCTTGGTCCTCCGGCCAGCAGCTACTTTGTAGATGCAATCGTGGCTCTGTGATAAGTCTTTATCACTGTACAGGGGTGTAAGATTGAAATCCAGGGCTCCTTTGGACCTGAAGGATAGAGATGACAAGCCTGTCCGAGGAAGCCTTTTTGAGCCGACGGCCTCAGAGAGGTCCCAATGAGAGTCACATTAAATAGTTGTTTCATTTAGGGTTGATTCAACTATTCTAGCCTCAAGCTTGCTCCTCCGGCCAGCAGCTACTCTGTAGATTCAACCCTGGGCCTGTGGTAAGACTATCTCTGTACAGGGATGTAATAGTGACGTCCAGGGTTCCTTTGGGACCTGCAGAATGGAGTGGCTTGTGCCAAGTCTGTCTGAGGAAGCCTTTTTGAGCTGATGGCCTTAGACAGATCCCAACATTTAGGAAAAAAAAATGCTTTAGTTACATAGGGTTTAATCAACCACTCTAGCCTCAAGCTTACTCCTCCGGCCAGCAGCTACTTTGTAGATGCAACCCTGGGCCTGTGGTAATAAGTCTTTATCCCTATACAAGGGTGTAATGGTGATGTCCAGGGTTCCTTAAAGGACCTGCTGAATGGAGTGGCTTGTGCCAAGTCTCTCTGAGGAAGCCTTTTTGAGCTGATGGCCTCTAGCCTCAAGCTTGCTCCTCCGGCCAGATGCTACTCTGTTGACACAACCCTGGGTCTGTGGTAATAAGTCTTTATCCCTATACAAAGGTGTAATGGCGATGTCCAGGGTTCCTTAAAGGACATGCTGAATGGAGTGGCTTGTGCCAAGTCTGTCTGAGGAAGCCTTTTTGAGCTGATGGCCTCTAGCCTCAAGCTTGCTCCTCCGGCCAGCAGCTACTCTTTAGACACAACCCTGGGCCTGTGGTAATAAGTCTTTATCCCTGTACAAAGATGTAATGGTGATGGCCAGGGTTCCTTAAAGGACCTGCAGAATGGAGTAACTTGCGTCAAGTCTGTCCGAGGAAGCCTTTTTGAGCTGATGGCCTTAGACAGATTCTAACATTTAGGAAAAAAGCTTTAACTAGCTTCTTTCCATTAGGGTTAATTCAACTACTCTCCTAATTCCCTTTGTCTAAAGGATATTGTTACTGTGTGAGCAATGAGATGATGGATCTCTCTGAAATTATCTTGTAATTCTTAATTCTAGTTCAGGGAGGCCTGTGCGCCTTTCTTGAATATTTGCAGGTTATTGGCACTAGATTTTGTTATGGGACGTTGATCCAGGGAACTAGTCTGATTGCCGGATGTGGAGTCGGGAAGGCATTTTTCCCCTAATATGGGGCAATTGTCATTTGCCTCATGGGGTTTTTGCCTTCCTCAGGATCATCACATTAGCTTCTTGCTTTTAGGCTGATCTTGTGTCTTTCAACCTTAAGGCTATGGAACTGTTCCTGAGGCTGACGGCCTCAGACAGATCCTAACATTCAGGTGAAACAAAAGCTTTAGTTAGAAAAGGGAAGGAATTTTTCCCCTAATATGGGGCAATTGTCATTTGCCTCATGGGGTTTTTGCTTTCCTCAGGATCATCACATTAGCTTTTAGGCTGAACTTGTGTATTTCAACCTTAAGGCTATGGAACTGTTCCTGAGGCTGATGGCCTCAGACAGATCCCAACATTCAGGGGAAACAAAAGCTTTAGTTAGAAAAGGGGGGGGGATTAAAAGTAAAGCTACAGAAACAAATTAAAATTCCCCAAAAATGTATACGTTCAAAATAATATAATAAAATAGAGCAAAGTCTTAACCCGTCCAGGTCCCATGTCAGTGCATTAGTCTCTGTGATCTGGGCAGATTAATGCTGTTGCTCTTTTATATTATATATAGGAAATTTTGGGGAATTTTATATTTTTTTCTGTGGCTTTGCTTTTACTGATACTGTAGGGACTCGCAAGATGATGAGGACCCTTGACGTGGGTTGCGAGCTTTGTGTATTTGGCCAAAATATCAACCAATGCCACATAAATTTATTTTATACCTTTTTACCACGTTATATTTATTTGTATACTGTTAGGGCCAGGTGGACGGGCAGACCCAGGAGGTGGATCCACTGGGCCGAACTCCTTGATGATGGTAAGGGGTCCGGTAGCTGGAGCACTACAGGTAGCAGGAGAGTCCGTGCACAAGAGTATAATGGAGAAGTCCCTGGGACCACGGAGTCACTGATGGTAGTCCGGGTGACGGAGCTCAGGTTCGGAAGCCGAGATGATGTCAGGCGGAGTCCGGAACCGTTGGAGCGAGATGACGGGTCACCACAGGGATCAGAGATGGTACGGACTGTCAGGATGGCAGATAGGCAGCGTTCGGGGTGCGGGATTCGGCAGGACCGGATGGCAAGGCAGGATCGGCTCTAGAAGAGAGAGAGGTGAGTATCTCACAGGAACACAAGGAGACCTGACTCCTAGCTTTGGAAACACGAACAGGCCCCGCCCACTTGGACACTAAACCCCTTTATACCCTGTACCTGTGTGCATCATTTCCTGTCAGTGGACGCTGGCCCTTTAAGAAAGGGTCAATGACCGCGCGCGCACCCTAATGCGCATGCGCGCGGCCCGGGTCAGGAAGGCACGGATCAGAGGAGTGCCCACATTCTCCCGAGGCTCCCAGGACCTATCCTCAGGACCATACCCTGCCCAGTCCACCAGGAAGAACTGTCGACCCCGTACGGTCTTCATGGCCACGACATCCCTTACCGCATAGATGTCGTCATCGGCAATAGGAGGAGGAGCCGAACTGGCAGCAGCGGAGAAGGGACCAAGGACAACCGGCTTGAGCAGGGAGACGTGGAAGGAGTTGGGTATCCTCATCGTGGCCGGGAGCTGTAGCTTGTAGGAGACCTCATTGATCTTGCTGAGGACTTTAAACGGCCCGATGTAGCGAGGACCCAGCTTGTAGGATGGTAGCTTCAATCGGACGTACTTGGAGGCAAGCCAGACGAGATCTCCAGGAGAGAAACACGGAGGGTCCAGACGTCTCTTGTCCGCGTGTCTCTTCATCCGCAGGGAAGCACGTTCAAGGGACGTCTTGACAGAGTCCCAAATCGTAGAAAAGTCACGGACTACAGCATCAGCAGCAGGAACATCCGAGGAAGAGGATACAGGTAAAGGGACGGAAGGCTGAAGTCCGTAAACGACATGGAAGGGAGAGCTGGAGGAGGACTCACTGACGTGGTGGTTATGGGAGAATTCAGCCCAAGGAAGAAGCGTGGACCAGTCGTCATGATGGGCGTTGACGTAGTGACGTAAGAAGGAGGTCAAGATCTGATTGACCCGTTCCACTTGGCCGTTCGACTGAGGATGGTAAGCTGAACAAAAGTCCAGAGTCACTCCCAGATGTTTGCAGAGAGCCCTCCAGAAGCGGGAGGTGAACTGAGTTCCTCTGTCGGACACAATGTGTGATGGAAAGCCATGCAAGCGGAAGATGTGTTGTATATAGGCGTCCGCGAGTTCTTGGGCAGAGGGCAGTCCAGTCATAGGGACGAAATGAGCCATTTTAGAGAATCGATCCACCACGACCCATATGACTGTGTGTCCGGAGGACAATGGCAAGTCCGTAATAAAGTCCATCGCAATGTGTTGCCACGGAACTGAGGGTATAGGCAGAGGCAGAAGACGGCCATATGGCAGGTGTTTGGGCGTCTTGTTCCTGGCACAAGAGGAGCAGGCAGAGACAAAAGAAGCGACGTCCGTGCGAAGGGATGGCCACCAGTAATGACGTACAATCGCACTCCATGTTCTCTTCTGACCAGCATGACCGGCTGTTTTCGAGGCATGGCCCCAGTGTAACACTT
The DNA here is from genome assembly GCF_048569485.1 of Anomaloglossus baeobatrachus. Taxonomy (NCBI): domain Eukaryota; kingdom Metazoa; phylum Chordata; class Amphibia; order Anura; family Aromobatidae; genus Anomaloglossus; species Anomaloglossus baeobatrachus. Next base: position 215,024,552 of record NC_134361.1, on the reverse strand, counting down.
TTTTCCTGTCAGTCTCAGAGACATAGGTCTTCCCGGGCGGTATCTGGGCCAGGGTGACAGGAGCCACCGGAATGATTTTACTAGCACAGATGATGGGTTGAGATGTCTCCTCCTCCTGCTCCATGGGCATGAAAGACCTGGACAAGGCATCAGCGCGTACATTCTTGTCCGCGGGTCGGAAATGGAGCTGGAAATCGAATCTGGCAAAGAACAAGGACCACCTGGCTTGCCGTGGGTTCAGTCGCTGAGCAGACCGCAGGTATTCCAGGTTCTTGTGGTCCGTGTAAATAATAACGGGGTACACTGCTCCTTCCAGAAGGTAGCGCCATTTTCCAGAGCCAGTTTGACTGCCAATAGTTCTCGGTCACCGATGGTGTAGTTGCGTTCAGGCGCTGAGAAGCTCTTGGAGAAAAAAACGCAAGTCACCATCTTCCCGGAGGAGGACTTCTGCATGAGCACTGCTCCGGCTCCCGAGGAGGAGGCATCCACCTCCAAGGTGAACTGGCGGTTTAACTCCGGACGGTGGAGTACAGGAGAGGAGGCAAATGCCCGCTTCAGAGAGCCAAACGCGGCGTCGGCCGCAGGTGACCAGTCCTTTGGATTAGCCCCCTTCTTGGTCAAGGCGGAGAGAGGAGCAGACAGAGCAGAGAAGTGAGGGATGAACTGGCGGTAGTAGTTGGCGAATCCCAGAAAGTGTTGGATTGCCTTCAGTCCAGAAGGAGGAGGCCAGTTGAGAATGGAGGAGACCTTCTTTGGATCCATCTGCAGTCCGGTATCGGAGATGATGTAACCCAGGAAGGGGAGAGAAGACTGCTCAAAGACACACTTCTCGTACTTGGCGTACAGACGATTCTCTCTCAGTCTTTGTAGAACCAGCTGCACGTTCTCTCTGTGGGTCTGGAGGTCCGGAGAGAAGACCAGGATATCATCCAGATACACCACCACACAGACGTAGAGAAGGTCCCGGAAAACGTCGTTCACCAATTCTTGAAAGACTGCTGGTGCGTTACACAGGCCGAAGGGCATCACGCAGTATTCATAGTGCCCATCGCGAGTATTGAACGCGGTCTTCCATTCGTCCCCAGAGCGGATGCGGACCAGGTTGTAGGCACCCCGAAGATCCAACTTGGTGAACACACGAGCTCCTCTAAGCCGATCAAACAATTCGGGGATGAGCGGCAGGGGATACTTGTTTTTCACGGTGATTTGGTTCAATCCCCGGTAGTCTATGCATGGGCGTAAGTCGCCTTCTTTCTTCTTAACGAAGAAGAAGCCTGCTCCAGCAGGAGAGGAGGATCTCCGAATGAATCCCCTTGCCAGGCTCTCTGTGATGTAGGTAGACATGGCCCTTGTCTCGGCTGGAGACAGCGGATATATCCGTCCTCGAGGAGGTGTAGTTCCCGGGAGCAGGTCGATGGCACAATCGTATGGACGATGTGGCGGAAGTACCTCTGATTCGTTTTTATCGAAGACATCCGCGAAGGACCAATAGGCCGAGGGCAGTCCCGGGTAGGGACTCTGGAACCGGAGGTCGTCGGATGGGTTGTATGGTCTTCAGACAGTTTTCATGGCAAGAAGAGCCCCATCGGGTGATTTCACCAGTGCCCCAGCTGACTGATGGCTCGTGTGTCCGTAACCAGGGAAGTCCCAGCAGGATTTGATGGGACATGTGTGGAAGGACGTAGAGAGCGATGGTCTCGGTGTGCAGGGCACCGATACGCAGTTCGACCGGCTTGGTGATCCATGAGATGGTGTCAGAGAGGGGTCTCCCATCCACAGAGGCAATCACGAGGGGTTTGTCGAGTGGAGTAACAGGCACCTGGTACTTGTCCACCGTGGCTTGCTGGATGAAATTGCCTGCTGCCCCAGAATCGAGGTACGCCTCAGCCGTGAACCGCGTCTCTCCCGTTGTCACTTGTACAGTCCACATAACCGGGTCTGAGAGAGTCCCAGCACCTAGGGTGGCCTCTCCTACCAACCCTAGGCTTTGGAGTTTCCCGGCCTTTCTGGACAGGAGCGTAGCAGGTGTGTGCCCTCTCCGCAGTAGAAGCAGAGGCCCTTGGCGAGCCGCTCTGCTCGGCGTTGTTCAGACTGCCGCACACGGTCGATCTGCATGGGCTCGTGGACGGAGACACCAGATGCCGTTGACTGAAGTACGGCGGGCTTCTGCGGAGGAGAGGAATGCCGTACCGGACGTCTCTCACGGGACACTTCTTTGGATCGCTCCTGAAAGCGAATGTCCACTCGAGTCGCTAGGGTAATCAGGGCATCCAGGGTGGACGGTACGTCACGACCAGCCAGCTCATCTTTAATTCGACCCGAGAGTCCTTCCCAGAAGGCGGCGGTTAGAGCCTCGTTGTTCCACCCGAGTTCCGAAGCCAAGGTGCGAAAACGGATGGCGTATTGACCCACCGTCAGAGTCCCCTGACGTAACCGGAGAAGAGATGAGGCAGACGCGGAGGCGCGTCCGGGCTCGTCAAAGGTGCCACGAAATGCCTGCAGGAACTCCTGGATGTTTGTGGTCACAGGATCCTCCTTTTCCCACAAGGGGTTCATCCACGCCAGTGCCTCACCCTCTAGATGGGACATGATGAACGCGACTTGGCTTGGTCGGAGGCAAACAAATGCGGCAGCTGCGTGAAATGGAGGGAGCATTGGTTTATGAAACCCCTGCAGGTCTTGGGATCTCCGGCGTACCGGGGTGGTGAGGCCAAACGAAGTCTGGAAGCATCCGAAGAGGCTGCCACGGGGGCTGGAGCCGTGGATTGGCTAGTGGAAGCCCGAGATGCTGAAGATGTAATTGACGCTTGTAGCGTGTTCAGGCGGGCGTCCACCGAAGTCATGAAGTTCAGCATGCGGGTCTGGGTCTCACGCTGGCGTTGGAGTTCCTCCTGCAAGGCCGCTAGTGCTTCAGCGGGATCCAGGGCCTGTTCTTACTGTTAGGGCCAGGTGGACGGGCAGACCCAGGAGGTGGATCCACTGGGCCGAACTCCTTGATGATGGTAAGGGGTCCGGTAGCTGGAGCACTACAGGTAGCAGGAGAGTCCGTGCACAAGAGTATAATGGAGAAGTCCCTGGGACCACGGAGTCACTGATGGTAGTCCGGGTGACGGAGCTCAGGTTCGGAAGCCGAGATGATGTCAGGCGGAGACCGGAACCGTTGGAGCGAGATGACGGGTCACCACAGGGATCAGAGATGGTACAGACTGTCAGGATGGCAGATAGGCAGCGTTCGGGGTGCGGGATTCGGCAGGACCGGATGGCAAGGCAGGATCGGCTCTAGAAGAGAGAGAGGTGAGTATCTCACAGGAACACAAGGAGACCTGACTCCTAGCTTGGGAAACACGAAGAACAGGCCCCGCCCACTTGGACACTAAACCCCTTTATACCCTGTACCTGTGTGCATCATTTCCTGTCAGTGGACGCTGGCCCTTTAAGAAAGGGTCAATGACCGCGCGCGCGCCCTAATGCGCATGCGCGCGGCCTGGGTGCCAGAAGCCAGAGCAGGAAGCTGTGAGGAGGAAGCAGCAGAGCCGGGCTGGGGCTGAGAAGCTGACGGGCGCCGGGAGCGGGGACCAGGACGCCTGGGAAGCGCAGGCAATGGAGGCTGGAGAGCGGGGAGCGGCGGAGACCGGACCGAAGAACCGGGGAGCGAGGCAGGGGAGCCGAGGAGCGTGGCAGGTGAGCCGGGGAGCAGGGCAGGGGACCCGGGGAGCGTGACATATACAGGTGCTGGGTGAACGGCGCCCTATACAAGCCTTATCTGTGCACAATATTAATACTGAGCAATCACCCCTCCATGAATTGGTGGGTTGTGAGTGGTTGTCTCATCAGTATTTTGCACCGCTATTGCCTCCATCTCTAGTGCATCATATTGCTGCCCTTTTTTTGCTATATTTAACTTATGAAATTTTGGGAACCTGAATTCCTTATTCTGAGGCTTTTGCTTTTAATTTCAGCATAGGGACTCACACAACAATGAGGACCCTTGACGTGGGTTGCAAGGTTGTGTATTTTGGCCAAAATATCGACCAATACCTCATTAATTTATCATATATTTTTTGCACGTTATATATATATGCCAATCCCATGTATATTGGCCTTGTAATCTAGGTCTTGTAATCTAGGGGTCTTTCGGGTGGGCAGCCCGCCTGATTTAATAGTGTGGGCATCACTAATCCTCTGTAAGTCAAGTACTGTGCACTACATGTGTGTGACCAGTGCCCTATACATGCCCTATCCCTGTGCAATATTAATACTGAGCAATCATCCCCTCCATGAATTGGTGAGTGGTTGTCTTCTCATTAGTATTTTCCACCTGTGTTGCCTCCATCATTAGATGCATAATATAATATATAAAGCTGAGTGTATGTATGTCTGTGTGTGTGTATATGTATGTCCGCTAAAGGAATCCGCACCGTCACATTTACAATCACGAAATTTTGCACAGATGCCTCATGTGACCCAGGGAACGTTGCAGACTATGTTTTGACAGGAAAATTTAACCCCCGCGCTTTACAGTTACTCTCCAAAAAACCTACCCTCATTAAAGTGAATAGAGCCTGGAACTACAGGTCATTAATAGAAGCTGTGATTGGTTGCTATAGGAACAAAGGACATACCTGGGAGAGATAGAGACAAACAAAGAAAGAGACAGGCAGACAGGGAAAGAGACAGACCTGGAAAGAGACAGATGGGGAAAGAGACAGACGGGGAAAGAGAAAGATCTGAAAAGAGACAGATGGGGAAAGAAACAGACAGAGAGACAGATAAAGGCAGACAGGGAAAGAGACAGATGGGGAAAGAGCCAGAACTGGAAAGAGCCAGACGGGGCAAGAGCCAGACGGGGCAAGAGCCAGACGGGGCAAGAGCCAGACGGGGCAAGAGCCAGACGGGGCAAGAGCCAGACGGGGCAAGAGCCAGACGGGGAAAGAGCCAGACGGGGAAAGAGCCAGACGGGGAAAGAGCCAGACGGGGAAAGAGACAGACGGGGAAAGAGACAGACGGGGAAAGAGACAGATGGGGAAAGAGACAGACGGGGAAAGAGACAGACGGGGAAAGAGACAGACGGGGAAAGAGACAGACGGGGAAAGAGACAGACGGGGAAAGAGAAAGATCTGAAAAGAGACAGATGGGGAAAGAAACAGACAGAGAGACAGATAAAGGCAGACAGGGAAAGAGACAGATGGGGAAAGAGACAGAACTGGAAAGAGCCAGACGGGGAAAGAGACAGACGGGGAAAGAGACAGACGGGGAAAGAGACAGACGGGGAAAGAGACAGACGGGGAAAGAGACAGACAGACACAGACATAGAGACAGACAGAGATAGAGAGACAGACAGACACAGACACAAAGATAGAGAGACAGACACAGAGATAGAGACAGATAGACTGATAGAAAGACAGACAGAGAGATAGAAACAGACAGACAGAGAGACATAGAATTATCCAAATAAATTATCCAAAATAATAGGGATATTTGACTTTTGGGTGAAATTTATGTAAAAAAATAAAAAGTTTATGCTATGTTGAAGCGTGCAATGGTGATTTCCTCATCTCCAACAATTTCTGCAAACAATGCCCCCCCCAAAAAAACGTCAGTGTGTATTAAGATTGCAATATATATATTTTTCAACCACAAGATGGCAGTATAACACTTTTATACTTCTAACATGGATTAAAGCACTTTTGCAATTTACTACTTGTTGCTATTATTTTCAGCCTTTCTTGAGATATTATCACTTTTCTGTTTGTTTGGATCTTGTTGCCTAGGAGGAGACCGACCACTGCTGCTTTCTTGCTTTTAAGCATTGCTCCAAAGCCGGCAAGGCTCCAGCGATACTCACCAGCAGCAAATTGCAATAGTGCTTGATTTTACATGTACTATCCGACAATATCCATCTATGAAGATGAAAAATGCCCCTTTAAGTAATGCAATCCTGGCAGTGAGCGCACAGTACCGCACTGAGCTGTAATCGTATGCTGTCAACTCGATGGTTTAGGACGGATTTATCAGTTCAGCCCGATCATTGGTCTGACAACTTTATAGCTGTTGGTTCAGGTTGTCAGGCTTGTAGTTAGGCCGGGGCTTGAACCCATAATACACTTCTGAATCTGAGCTAATGATTAGACACACAGCTCAGAACACAGTATCACACAGGAGAGGATTAGATACACAGCTCAGCAGACAGTATCACACAGGATAGGATTAGATACACAGCTCAGAACACAGTATCACACAGGAGAGGATTAGATACACAGCTCAGCAGACAGTATCACACAGGATAGGATTAGATACACAGCTCAGAACACAGTATCACACAGGAGAGGATTAGATACACAGCTCAGCAGACAGTATCACACAGGATAGGATTAGATACACGGCTCAGAACACAGTATCACACAGGAGAGGATTAGATACACAGCTCAGCAGACAGTATCACACAGGATAGGATTAGATACACGGCTCAGCACACAGTATCACGCAGGAGAGGATTAGATACACAGCTCAGCAACAGTATCACACAGGAGAGGATTAGATACATAGCACAGCAGACAGTATCACACAGGAGAGGATTAGATACACAGCTCAGCAGACAGTATCACACAGGAGAGGATTAGATATACAGCTCAGCAGACATTGCACAGGATAGGATTAGATACACAGCTCAGCAGACAGTATCACACAGGAGAGGATTAGATACACGGCTCAGCAGACAGCATCACACAGGATAGGATTAGATACACGGCTCAGCAGACAGTATCACACAGGAGAGGATTAGATACATGGCTCGGCAGACAGTATCACACAGGAGAGGATTAGATACACGGCTCAGCAGACAGTAACACACAGGATAGGATTAGATACACAGCTCAGCAGACAGTAACACACAGGATAGGATTAGATACACAGCTCAGCAGACAGTATCACACAGGAGAGGATTAGATACACGGCTCAGCAGACAGTATCACACAGGACAGGATTAGATACACGGCTCAGCAGACAGTATCACACAGGAGAGGATTAGATACACAGCACAGCAGACAGTATCACACAGGATAGGATTAGATATACGGCTCAGCAGACAGTATCACACAGGATACGATTAGATACACAGCTCAGCAGACAGTATCACACAGGATAGGATTAGATACACGGCTCAGCAGACATTGCACAGGATAGGATTAGATACACAGCTCAGCAGACAGTATCACACAGGAGAGGATTAGATACACGGCTCAACAGACAGCATCACACAGGAGAGGATTAGATACACAGCTCAGCAACAGTATCACACAGGAGAGGATTAGATACATAGCACAGCAGACAGTATCACACAGGAGAGGATTAGATACACAGCTCAGCAGACAGTATCACACAGGAGAGGATTAGATATACAGCTCAGCAGACATTGCACAGGATAGGATTAGATACACAGCTCAGCAGACAGTATCACACAGGAGAGGATTAGATACACGGCTCAGCAGACAGCATCACACAGGATAGGATTAGATACACGGCTCAGCAGACAGTATCACACAGGAGAGGATTAGATACATGGCTCGGCAGACAGTATCACACAGGAGAGGATTAGATACACGGCTCAGCAGACAGTAACACACAGGATAGGATTAGATACACAGCTCAGCAGACAGTAACACACAGGATAGGATTAGATACACAGCTCAGCAGACAGTATCACACAGGAGAGGATTAGATACACGGCTCAGCAGACAGTATCACACAGGACAGGATTAGATACACGGCTCAGCAGACAGTATCACACAGGAGAGGATTAGATACACAGCTCAGCAACAGTATCACACAGGAGAGGATTAGATACACAGCTCAGCAGACAGTATCACACAGGAGAGGATTAGATACACGGCTCAGCAGACAGTTTCACACAGGAGAGGATTAGATACACAGCTCAGCAGACAGTATTACACAGGAGAGGATTAGATACACAGCTCAGCAGACAGTATCACACAGGATAGGATTAGATACAAAGCTCAGCAGACAGTATCACACAGGAGAGGATTAGATACACAGCTCAGCAGACAGTATCACACAGGATAGGATTAGATACACAGCTCAGCAGACAGTATCACACAGGAGGGGATTAGATACACGGCTCAGCAGACAGTATCACACAGGAGAGGATTAGATACACAGCTCAGCAGACAGTATTACACAGGAGAGGATTAGATACACGGCTCAGCAACAGTATCACACAGGAGAGGATTAGATACACAGCTCAGCAGACAGTATTACACAGGAGGATTAGATACATGGCTCAGCAGACCGTATCATACAGGATAGGATTAGATACACAGCTCAGCAGACAGTATCACACAGGATAGGATTAGATACACAGCTCAGCAGACAGTATCACACAGGATAGGATTAGATACACGGCTCAGCAACAGTATCACACAGGAGAGGATTAGATACACAGCTCAGCAGACAGTATCACACAGGATAGGATTAGATACAAAGCTCAGCAGACAGTATCACACAGGATAGGATTAGATACACGGCTCAGCAACAGTATCACACAGGAGAGGATAAGATACACAGCTCAGCAGACAGTATCACACAGGATAGGATTAGATACAAAGCTCAGCAGACAGTATAACACAGGATAGGATTAGATACACGGCTCAGCAGAGAGTATCACACAGGATAGGATTAGATACACGGCTCAGAAACAGTATCACACAGGAGAGGATTAGATATACAGCTCAGCAGACATTGCACAGGATAGGATTAGATACACAACTCAGCAGACAGTATCACACAGGAGAGGATTAGATACACGGCTTAGCAGACAGTATCACACAGGAGAGGATTAGATACACAGCTCAGCAGACAGTATCACACAGGAGAGGATTAGATACACAGCTCAGCAGACAGTATCACACAGGATAGGATTAGATACACAGCTCAGCAGACAGTATCACACAGGATAGGATTAGATACACAGCTCAGCAGACAGTATCATACAGGATAGTATTCTTTACATCCACTTCTGGGCTGTGACTACATTGTTCCATTGATGATGATTGTTTCCATCCACCAGGGTAATAAGAGCAGGACTCATATATTGTAAACCAGTGTAAGTGCTCGTATCGTATAGGATGTGGGTTTGTACCAGCAAAATATTTCAGCATCTGATTAGTCACTGCTGCAATGAGCTGCGGCGAAAAGAGAAATAACAATTCACCAGTCCCAGCCTCCTGTATAATAGTGATGTCACCAGTCCCCAGCCTCCTGTATAATAGTGATGTCACCAGTCCCCAGCCTCCTGTATAATAGTGAGGTCACCAGTCCCCAGCCTCCTATATAATAGTGATGTCACCAGTCCCCAGCCTCCTGCATAATAGTGATGTCACCAGTCCCCAGCCTCCTGTATAATAGTGATGTCACCAGTCCCAGCCTCCTGCATAATAGTGATGTCACCAGTCTCAGCCTCCTGTATAATAGTGATGTCATCACTCCCAGCTTCCTGTATAATAGTAATCTCATCACTCCCAGCCCCCTGTATAATAGTGATCTCATCACTCCCAGCCCCTGTATAGTAGTGATGATGTCATCACTGCCAGCCCCCTGTATAATAGTGATGTCATCACTCCCAGCCCCCTGTATAATAGTGATGTCATCACTCCCAGCCTCCTGTATAACGATGATGTCATCACTCTCAGCCTGATGTATAACAATGATGATGTCATCACTCTCAGCCTGCTGTATAATAGTGATGTCACCTTTCCCCAGCCTCTTGTATAATAATGATGATGTCATCACCCCAGCCTGTTGTATAATAGTGATATTATCACTCCCAGGCCTCCAGTATAATAAAGATGTCATCACACCCAGCCTGTTGTATAATAGTAATATCATCACTCCCAGCCTCCTGTATAATAGTGATGTCATCACTCCCAACCTCCTGTACAATAGTGATGTTATCACTCCCAGCCTCCTGTATAAAAGTGATGTTATCACTCCCAGCCTCCTGTATAATAAAGATGTTGTCATCACTCCCTGCCTGCTGTATAATAGTGATGTCACCAGTCCCCAGCCTCCTGCAAGGGGGTTATTAATGTAACTGTCCCCTACCTTCCCATAGAACGATGTCACCAGCCAAAAACTATTTAATATCATGTAAAATTACAAGAGTCCAGAATTTCTTTTGTGCATAATCTCTAAAAGGCTCAATGAAGGGCCCCACTTACTCTCCCTATATAAAGACAGCTATGGAAATATAAAGGGGTATTCTCGCCTAGAATTATTACCACCATTACAATCGAAAAGCAGTAAATGTTGAGTTGGCCCTTTAAGATTAAGAAGTACCTAACTCTATATTTTCATTTCTGGGTACTACGTCAGGTGTCGCTTCCTGTCCGGGCTGAGCTACAAGTCACCATATACAGCACATGCACATTATCATACCAGGACCGGGACTAATGAGTGCAGACCCCCCACCAGGAACTGTGGGCAGACTCCCCCGAAATATGAATGTAGGCAGGAGGGCGGTGTGCCTGGTGCTATGTGCACGGGTGCTGATGCTCGGTGAGTATCTTCTATCTACCTCATGTTCTTTCTATACCTCTGAATTAAGACATTTTGGGTGGAGGGAGGAGGGGCAGCCATAAAAAAAAGAGCAGATGACCCTAGTAGTGCATTATTACAAAAGCTCGGCCAGATGGCTTAATAACAAAGCCGCAGCTCTGTAGTGTCAGTATATAATGAAGGTTTGCCCCACCTCCCCGGTGATGCCGGGGATGCCTTAATTTTGAGGGTTTAAGTAGAGCTATGGTTTATAGAGGTTGTCCACTACTCTTACATTGATGGCCTACTCTTAGGAGTACTTTGCATGTTGCGACATCGCTACTGCGATATCGTCGGGGTCAATTCGAAAGTGACGCACATCCGGCGCCGGTAACGACGTCGCAACGTGTAAAGCCTAGGAGAGAAGATGAACGAGCGTGAAACAGTCAAAAATCGCTGATCTGTGTCACGTCGTTCATTTTCATAATGTCGGTGCGTCCGCAGGTACGATGTTGTTTGTCGTTCCTGCAGCTCCACACATCGCTGTATGTGAAGCCGCAGGACCGACAAACATCTCCTTACATGCACCCGCTGTCCACCGGCAATGTGGAAGGGAGAAGGTGGGCGGGATGTTTACATCCCGCTCATCTCCGCCCCTCCGCTTCTATTGGCCGCCTGCCGTGTGACGTCGCTGTTACGCTGCACGACCCGCCCCCTTAGGAAGGAGGCGGGTCACCGGCCAGAGCGACGTCGCAGGGCAGGTAAGTGCGTGTGAAGCTGCCGTAGCGATAATGTCGCTACGGCAGCTATCACAAGATATCGCATGTGTGACAGGGGCGGGTACTATCGCGCTCGGCATCGCTATCATCGGCTTGCGTTGTCGCAGCGTGCAAAGTACCTCTTAGGATAGGTCATCAATGTCTGATCGACCGGGGTCCGACACCCGTCACTTCTGCCTATCACCTGCTGTAGGTGCTGCCGGCTGCAGCAACAGGCGTACGGAAATGCTCAGTTCCACAGCTGCGACATCAACTGATAGCGTTCGGTTACTGCACATCCACCTCTTACTCAAATAAATAGGAGGCGGATGTCCAAGACCTGGACATGGCTGCTATCAGAAGACCGGGCCAGACATTGATGACCTATCCTAAGCCAATCAGACATTGATGACCTATCCTAAGCCGGTCAGACATTTATGACCTATCCTAAGCTGGTCAGACATTGATGACCTATCCTAAGCTGGTCAGACATTGATGACCTATCCTAAGCTGGTCAGACATTGATGACCTATCCTAAGCCGATCAGACATTGATGACCTATCCTAAGCTGGTCAGACATTGATGACCTATCCTAAGCTGGTCAGACATTGATGACTTATCCTAAGCTGGTCAGACATTGATGACCTATCCTAAGCTGATCCGAGATTGATGACCTACCCTAAGCTGATCCCATTTTGATGACGTATCCTAAGCCGATCAGACATTGACGACCTATCCTAAGCTAATCCGACACTGATGACCTATCCTAAGCCAATTGATGACCTATCCTAAGCCGATCAGACATTGATAGCCTATCTTAAGGATAGGCCATCAATGTTGAAGTAGTGGCCACCCTCTTTAAGTTTGCTTTATTCTTTTGTCATCATCTTTGGATATTTTATTTTGATAGGTATCACGGCCGGAGACCATCTGACAGTTGTCAGAAATACAATTAATGCCACCATCGGCCACCCCCTTTTCCTGCCCGTCTTTGTCACCTTGACCCATCAGTTCTCCAAGTACACGGTGGAGTGGCAACTCGGGAACCATTCGATCCTATATCACACGGTTCTGAATTGCACTGTGGACTCTTGGGGATCCCCTGACTGGATCTTAGATGAACCTTTTGTGGTGTACCCCACATACAGCGGCAGAGTGGAATTCTACAAAAAGAACTCATCGCTGCTGATTTACAAGGTCCGGGAGAGTGACGGCGGCACCTACAAAGTCAACTTCTACACAAGCCATCACACAGCAAGCGAAACCATAGACGTCAGCGTCCTAATGGAACAACCTTCTGGTATAAACAATGGTATATTATTTGTTACCTAGCAATGGTTATGTAGAGCCATCCAGAGATCTGTAACTTTACAGCTCCCCCTCCACCCGCCCAAATATACTTAAAAAAGTAAAATAATTTATTTAGTAACAGCATATATGCAGAAATCCAATCTATCACATTATAACAATTACTAAACCCATACAGTATATGCCATTAAGCAAACAACCCCCCCCCCCAAAAAAAAACAATAGTATTAGTTTTCTGATCACTGCTCAACCCTTAAAATTAAGGGATCAAAACATATGTACCCTAAAAGGTTATCATATGTGATGATGTACATACAGAAGTCTCAGTGTCTCCTATGTGATATACACAGCAGTCTCTGTGTATCCTATATAATGTATATAAGGAGTATTGTTGTTTCCTGTGTGATGTATACAGCAGTCTGTGTTTCCTATGTGATGTATATACAGCAATCTCTGCGTAACCCATATGATGTATACAGCAGTCACAGTGTTTCCTATGTGATATATACAGCAGTCTCAGTATTTCCTATTTGATGTATATACAGTAGTCTTGGTGTATCCTATGTGATGAATATAAAGCAGAATTGTTGTCTCCTATGTAATATATACAGCAGTCTCGGTGTATCATATGTGATGTATAACCATAGTCTTGGTGTATTCTATGTGATTTATATCAAGCAGTATCGTGGTCTCCTATGTGATATATACAGCAGTCTTGGTGTTTTCTATGTGATGTATATACAGCAGTTTCTATGTATTCTATGTGATGTATACAGCAGTCTTGGTGCATTCTATGTGATGTATACAGGAGGCACAGTTTTTCCTATGTGATATATACAGCAGTCTCGGTGTATCCTATGTGATGTAGCTACAGTAGTTTTGGTGTATCCTATTGGATGTATATCAAGCAGTATCGTCGTCTTCTATGTTTCCTATGTGATGACTATTCAGCAGTCTCTGTATCCTATGTGATGTAAACAGCAGTCACAGTGCTTCCTATGTGATATATATACAGCAGTCTTGATGTTTCCTATGTGACGTATATACAGTAGTCTCAGTGTATCCTAGGTGATGTATATACAGCAGTATCATTATCTCCCAAGTGATATATACAGAAGTCTTGAGGTTTCCTATGTGGTGATAAACAGCAGTCTTGTGTATCCCTTGCGATGTGTATACAGCAGTATCGTCTCCTATGTGATTTATACAGCAGTCTCAGTGTCTCCTATGTGATGTACATACAGATGACCTCCCACTACTTGAGTTCTATAAATGTTGTATCTGCCAATAATGGTATAAATATCCAAATGGTATTTGGCAAACAAAAAAAAAAAAAAAGATTCCCCACCCGATTTATATATATATATATATATATATATATATATATATATATATATATATATATATATATATATATATATAAAAGTTTGGTACTGCTGTAATTGTAATAGATGGGGAAAAATACGGTTTACAGGTAATTTTAATGTACAAATATGGGCATGAAAAAAAAAAAAAAAAAGTAGATTCCTGCTTGCTGTCAGGGAATGCCGATCACAGGCCCCTGACAGTGAAGTAGGCTTTTTAGCTGTTGCACACAGTCACGAGCTCTGCGGTTGTACATTATCTGGATGCAAACAGTAAATGTTTCCGTTCATTGACATGAAGCAGTGATCTTCTAAACTGTGCTACTTGCTAATACCGTATCATGAGGGCACATGGCTGCCCGTGTAATACAGTGACCACGTGGATCTAGCTAGCAGAAACCTGACATCACCAGAGACTTTCCATGCTTGACACTGCGGTGTTGTGACTGTTCTGTATAGGCCGCATCCTGTGTAAATTAATAGGCCGAGGCATTACCACCTGATCAAAACTGTCTTGTTGCCCACAGCAACCAATCAGAGCTCAGCTTTCATTTCTTAGACAACTCTGGGAAAATGAAAGCTGAATAGTGATTGGTTGCTATGGGCAAAATGGCTGAGGGGAAAAATGGCGCTGCCCATAGCAACCAGATCCCATTATTTTTCAAAGACTGTTCAGTACATGAAAGCCGGGATCAGATTATAGATAAATGCACGACGTTTAGGTGTAATAAATCTTTCATGGGTGTCCACTATATGATGCATTAAGGAAAAAAAATATCCCCTGCCCCCTCAAGGAAATAAAAAAAGAAGAGTAAAAAGCAGTCATAAGGTCATATGTACCCCAAAATGGTAAAATGGGGGCTACACATCACAACAAGCACACACACAATAAAACAACAACAAAGACACACAAGTCCTCATACAGCGCCATCGGCAGAAAGATTAAAAAAAGAAAATGGCGAGTCTCAGAAAACAACACCACAAACTCTGCATTTTCCTGTAATGTCCGACGTGGTGACTTTTCTGTAAGGTATTAATGCTAAAAATAATTAATTTTACCACTAAAAAAAAATAACATTCACCTTTCTGGTCTTTCTTAGGTTCAGCTGCAGCGAGTAGATGGAAACTGTGGATTTTGGCTTTCGGGAAAGTTCTGAGCTTGTTCCCGCTCGCCGCCTTCCTGATCGTCATCTATGTTAGGGGATGACGGCTCCCACGTGCTTCATTTCTGGAAAATCAATATTGGACTGAGTAGCTGCACATGAAGGGGTTGTATGGTTTGGGATCCCCCCCAATATTGAGAGGACAGCAGTGCATTGATGCCAATGGGAACCCTGACATTATAGGCTTAGTCCTAAAAATCAAGTTATCACCTATTCATAGGATGCTGACCACTGGAGATTCGGACATTGGGACCCCCAGAGCTCTCAAGAGCAGGGTACTGTCCTGAAAACAGGGAAGCTGTAAATGCTCGGGCTCCGCTCTTTTTATTGATGGAAATAGTGGAGTGCTGCAATTGACATTCTCTTACAGTGCCTTGCGAAAGTATTCGGCCCCCTTGAATTTTTCAACCTTTTCCCACATTTCAGGCTTCAAACAAAGAAATAAAATTTAAATGTTCTGGTGAAGAATCAACAACAAGTGACACAATTGTGAAGTTGAACGAAATTTATTGCTTATTTTATACTTTTATAAAAAAATAAATAACTGAAAATTGGGGCGTGCATTCATGTGTTATTCATCCCCTTTACTTTCAGCGCAGCAAACTCACTCCAGAAGTTCATTGAGGATCTCTGAATGATCCAATGTTGTCCTAAATGACTGATGATGATAAATATAATCCCCTGTGTGTAATCAAGTCTCCATATAAATGCCCCTGCTCTGTGATAGTCTCAGGGTTCTGTGTAAAGTACAGAGAGCATCATGAAGACCAAGGAACAGAACAGGCAGGTCCATGATACTGTTGTGGAGAGGTTTAAAGCCAGATTTGGTTGCAAAAAGATTTCCAAAATTTTAAACATTCCAAGGAGCACTGTGTAAGCGATCATATTGAAATGGAAGGAGCATCATACCACTGCAAATCTACCAAGACCCGGCCGTCCATCCAAACTATCATCTCACACAAGGAGATGACTGATCAGAGATGCAGCCAAGAGGCCCATGATCCCTCTGGATGAACTGCAGAGATCTACAGCTGAGGTGGGAGAGTCTGTCCATAGGACAACAATCAGTCGTATGCTGCACAAATCTGGCCTTTATGGAAGAGTGGCAAGAAGAAAGCAATTTCTCAAACATATCCATAAAAAGTGTTGTTTAAAGTTTGCCACAAGCCACCTGGAGACACCAAACATGTGGAAGAAGGTGCTCTGATCAGATTAAACCAAAATCGAACTTTTTGGGCACAATGCCAAACTATATGTTTGGCGTAAAAGCAACACAGTTCATCACCCTGAACACACCATCCCCACTGTCAAACATGGTGGTGGCAGCATCATGGTTTGGGCCTGTTTTTCTTCAGCAGGGACAGGGAAGATGGTTAAAATTCATGGGAAGATGGCTGGAGACAAATACAGGACTATTGTTGAAGAAAACCTGTTGGAGTCTGCAAAAGACCTGAGACTGGGACGGAGATTTGTCTTTCAACAAGATAATGATACCAAACATAAAGTAAAATCTACAATGGAATGGTTCACAAATAAACGTATCCAGGTGTTAGAATGGCCAAGTCACCGTCCAGACCTGAACCCAATCGAGAATCTGTGGAAAGAGCTGAAAACTACTGTTCACAAACGCCTCCATCCAACCTCACTCAACTCCAGCTGTTTACAAAGGAAGAATGGGCGAGAATTTCAGTCTCTCGATGTGCAAAACTGATAGACACAGAACCCAAGCGACTTGTGCTGTAATCGCAGCAAAAGGTGGCGCTACAAAGTATTAACTTAAAGGGGATGAATAATATTGCACACCCCAATTTTCAGTAATTTATTTTTTACAAAAATGTAAAATAAGCAATAAATTTCCTTCACAATTGTGTCCCACTTGTTGTTGATTCTTCACCATAAAATTTAACATTTTTATCTTTATGTTTGAAGCCTGAAATGTGGGAAAAGGTTGAAAAATCCAAGGGGGTCGAATACTTTCGCAAGGCACTATAGTCAATGAATGGAGCAGAGCCTGATTTTGGGATCTCTGGGGGTCCCAGGAGATCAGTAAGTCATCTATCCTATGGATATTTGACTCAGTTTTGGGGGAATAACCTTATGTACTTGCATGGTGAAGCTGCTGACAACTTCTTATGGGAGTAGATGGGCACAACCAAGTCTAGGACAGCCTAATAATCAGGACCCCACATCAGCTATTGGATCTCCAATAGTGGTCTACACAGATCACCAGTCTATAACTGAAAGAGGGGATATACGCTAGACATAAAAGTCATCAGACTGGAGGGGTAAGATAACACAGGAGGTGGTAACGTGGCACAGCCATATAGAATAACACAGGGGTGGTCGGGGCTGAAATGAGAAGTCTGTAGTCACTCTATGTGAATGCAGAATGACAAATCCTGACAGTGTGTGGTACGGATACCATCACGATTCCCCTGTATACCATGTGCAAGTGAGCGGTCACATGACTGTATGTACACGATTTACACGTCACATGCCAACTAGACTCCTGCGCACGTCTCAATAGAATAAAAATTGAGTAATTTAGGAGGCAATTCAACAGTTTCTGGTCATATAGACTGGACATTTCTCATCTCAGGCCAGAAAACTCCTTTAATGTACATTTTACTCCATGCTTAATTTATATCAGTGATAATATATGCTATAGATCAGTTATATTTTTCTGTATTTTATGCTCTATTTTTCTAATGTATAATATAGTATACATCATATCTATTAGTATAGTAGGTCTATTACATCACAGATATTTTCTATATCATGTGTTATACATTGTGGATTATGTCATATTGTAAATAAAAAAAATATATATTATACACACACACATATATACTCCTCCATACAGATCTTCCCCAGATCTTTCAGGTTACTCCTCCATACAGATCTCCAGATCTTTCAGGTCACTCCTCCATACAGATCTTCTCCAGATTTCTCAAGTCACTCCTCTATACAGATCTCCAGATTTTTCAGGTCGCTCCTCCACACAGATGTCCAGATTTTTCAGGTCACTCCTCCATACAGATCTTCTCCAGATCTTTCAAGTCGCTCCTCCATACAGATCTTCTCCAGATCTTTCAGGTCACTCCTCCATACAGATCTTCTCCAGATCTTTCAAGTCGCTCCTCCATACAGATCTTCTCCAGATCTTTCAGGTCGCTCCTCCATACAGGTCTTCTCCAGATCTTTCAAGTCGCTCCTCCATACAGATCTTCTCCAGATCTTTCAGGTTGCTCCTCCATACAGGTCTTCTTCAGATCTTTCAGGTTTCGGGGCTATCACTGGAGAACATTGAGTTTCCTTGAAATGCTTCTTACAGAGCCACTCCTTAGTTGCCCTGGCTGTGTGTTTTGGGTCATTGTCATGACCCATTTTCAATGCTCTTACTGAGGGAAGGAGGTTGTTGGCCAAAATCTTGCGATATATGATCCCACACATCCTTCTTTCAATACAGTGCAGTTGTCCTGTTTCATTTGCAGAAAAGCCCTCCAAAGTATGATGTCCACCCCATGCTTCACGGTTGGGATGATGTTCTTGGAGTTGTTCTCATCCTTCCTCCTCCAAAAACGACGAGTGGAGTTGATAGCAAAAAGGTCTATTTTAGCCTCATCTAATCACATGATCTTCTCCCATGCCTCCTCTGGATCATCCAGATGGTCATTGGTGAACTTCAAATGGGCCTGGACATGTGCTGGCGAGAGCAGAGAGCCCTTGCATGCCCTGCAGGATTTTAATCCATGATGGCATAATGTATCACTAACGGTAATCTTTGAGACTGTGGTCCCAGCTCTCTTCAGGTCATTAACCAGATCCTCCCGTGTAGGTTTGGGCTGATTCCTGAAATTTCTCAGAACCATCCTTATCCCATGAGGCAAAATCTTGCATGGAGTCCCAGACAAAGTAAGACTGACAGTCATCTTATGTTTCTTCCATTCTCTAATAACTGTGCCAACAGTTGTTGCATTCTCACCAAGCTGCTTGCCTATTGTCCTGTAGCTCACCCCAGTTTTGTGCAAGGTCTACAATTTTGTCCCTGGTGTTGGCAATGGTGAGGAGGTTGGAGTGTGATTGATGGAGTGTGTGGACAGGTGGCTTTTATACAGGTAACGAGGTCAAACAGATGGAATTAATACAGGTAATGAGTGCAGAGTAGGAGAAAAAAAAAAATAACAGGTCTGTGAAAGCCAGAATTCCTGCTGGTCGGTTGGTGATCAAATACTTATTATATGTAATAAAATGTTACTCAATTATTTAAAAATTATACAACGTGGTTTTCTGGATTTTTGGATCTACCTGTTACAGTTGAAGTTAGCTACGATAAAAATTATAATACTTGCAAAATCGGCAGTGTATCAAATACCGTATTATTCGTTTTATAAGACGCACCGGATTATAAGACGCACCCCAAAGTTAGAGATAAAAAAGGTAAAAAAAAAAAAGGGGGGGGGGGTCCAGTCTTATACTTCAGCGTTGTCTTACCGTAGGGGGCAGCAGCGGTGGTGGAGCGGGATCACAAGAGGCAGGGGCGATGCTGGCTGTTGTGCTGACTGCGGTGTGGCCGGCTGTGCTGGCTGCGGTGTGGCCGGCTGTGCTGGCCGCAGAGGCTGTGCTGGTTGTGTGGAGCAAGGCGGTGGGGCAGGTCTCCCAGATGCTCTGTCTGTGGTGCGGGCTTCAAAGAAATGGCGCCTGGAATCAGCGCCTGCACAGATTGAGCTCTCGGTTCAATGAAAATCTGAGATCTTATCTGCGCATGCACCACCTCCGGGTGCCATTTTCCTTAAGTCCGCTGCTGGGAGACCAATGGGCCAGAGGCGGCGTTTGCGCAGATGAGATCTTGAGCTAAGGGCTCCATCTCCACACGCGCCAACTCCGGGAGGCGTTATTTGAAGATCGCGGCATTATTTGAAGCATCTCACCTGCTGCACCGCACAGCCCCCACCGCAACCAGCACCGCCGACAGAGCATCTCACCCGCCGCACCACCCTGCTCCACACCCCCCCCATCGCAGCCAGCACAGCCTCGCACCGCAGCCAGCACCGCCGACAGAGCATGTCACCCACTGCACCGCCCTGCTCCACACCGCCCCCACTGCAGCCAGCACAATGCCCATTCTCCACTTGCCGGTAAGCTACATTTGGATTTTAAGACGTACCCCTCAGGCCACCTGTGTGGCCACACAGGGGTCCAAAAGGAAAGGGGGCCACTTCTACCTCCAGAGCAGGTGGGATTGTGCTTTTTGATGAGCTCTTGAATTGCCAAGGGCCCATATATTGTTCTTGCACAGGGGCCCTTCTCTGTCTGTGTCCGCCACTGCATACGATAACACTATATTTCAGGTATCTACTATATACTAGATATTTCCACATCACAATAGATATCAGATTTATTATATTTATATCATGTTCTTGATCCATTAAATTGATCACCTGCTTCGTATAATAAAAGTCTACTATCATTGTGACTACACCTAAATTTGCGCTCAGATTACAGCCTTTCAGGGTCATGAATTCCTAAAACTAATGTATCAGCATTTTACCCCATTTATTATACTAGATACCATGTGTACCTTCACCGAAATGTGAAAAAAAAAACCGTGAGAAGAAGGGGACGTGGAAATCCTTTAGCGGGAGGTATAACAAATGTATGAAGAATTTCTGCATAAAAGTCACTATACAGTCTTAAAAAATAGAAACAAACAAAAAAAAACCCTACATTTTCAACGTTGGGAAAAAAAAAAACGCAATTTGAGCAAAAAAAATAAAATGTAGGTTTGATTAGAATGTCATCAATGGAACGCTCTTTGTATAAGAGCAGATTGTAAAAGAAATTCTGTTAAAATTCAATAAAAAGATAAATAAAAAAAAAAAATGATCACATCGGTGTTCAGCTCTTAGGCTACTTTCACACATCAGTTTTCTGTATTCAGGCACAGTCCTTTTTTTTCCTGATCCAACGGATCCTGAAAAAAAAGTGAAAACCGTAACCACCGGATCCGTTTTTTAACGGATCCGTTATGCTGGATCCGTTAAAAAACGGATCCGGTGGATACGGTTTGCATCCGTTTTTGCATCCTTTGCGTCCGTTTTTTGGCTGGATCCGTTTTGTTAATTACATTGGAGCATGCTCAGTTTAGAAAAACTGATCCGGCGGCCGCATCCGTTTTTTACCGCATTACGCCGGATCCGGCGTCCATAGGCTTCTATTGTAAAACACGCCGTATCGCGCCGGATCCGGCGCGATGCGTTTTTTTTGCCGGACAAAAAAACGTTGCAAGCTACGTTGCCTCCGGCCGCCGCTTTAACTAATTTTGCCGCATCCGGAAAAAAACGGATGCAACGCAAAGCCATCCGGTACAATCCGGTACCAATGCAAGTCTATGGGGAAAAAACGGATGCGGTACCGGATCCGTTTTACCCGTTTTTTTCCGGATTGAACCTGATAGCAAAAAACTGATGTGTGAAAGTAGCCTTACCTGACATTGTGCAGCATATTATTGCCAGCTCTGCAACATTTGACAACTACTATGGAGTGATGGGGTTGAAGCGAGGGACCTAAGAGAACGGTCACACTTTTTGGGGCGTTTTTTTTTTTTTTTTTTTTAGGTGGTTCCGTTCAGAAAAAAAAACACCTGAAAGAGCTTGGAAAACACTGGAAAGATTCTTCTTGTTGGTTGTCCTCTGCTTAGAAGCCGCTCAAATACTTTACAATACAGATCAATGGGAAATAAAAAAAAAATAAAAAAAATAAAATATATATATATTTTTTAATTTTATATTTTTAATTGTGTCTGGGGAACGGAATTTTCTGAAATGAGACCGTCCTTTTAAGTAATTAAGATATTTTATTAGTATTTTTTTCAATGGAAAAAAAACCTGCACATGTTCTACATGTGTACATAGGTAGATAGATACACAGTAATATATATATATATATATATATATATTTATATATATATACACATATATAACATGTGCAGGTTTTTTTTTCCATTTAAAAAAAATAAAAATACTAATAAAATGTCTTAATTACTTAAAAGGACGGTCTCATTTCAGAAAATTCCATTCCCCGGACACAATTAAAAAAAAACAAAACACACACAATCTGGGCCTTATTCACCCTCCCTCGCTTTGTCAGAGAGTTTGCGGATTGGCTTCACGGCTGTCGACTGGAATTCAGATCTGGACCTGGGGATGGTGAGTAAGGTGTTTTTTTTTTAATTAAATTATTATTGAACAAATTGCACTTTGAATATTGTGAAAGGAGAAAAAAATACCTTAAATGGGTGTAAAAATAAAATAAAATAAAAAAAAAACACCTAAAAATATAAACATCTGAATGCGTTCAAAGATTTGGCGCCATTTCCAGCTTGCACCACTAGCCTCTGCAGTAAGGGCTGACAGCTGCATGCCGGGAGTTGTAGTCTGGCAGGTTCCCAGGGAGCCCCTATAATACCTGCTCATTGCTGTAGGTCGCTGCCCCCCCTCTCCCTTCCTCCTTTATTTGCTGCTTGTCAGGAACCACAACTCCCAGCCCTCACTCTCCCGTCAGCCACGCCCTCAGCACAGCTATTGGTTACAGTGTATCAGCGCGGGAAAACCTCCAGGTCACGTGATGCATCTGGCGCGAAAATCTGTCAGCAGTACAGGGAGGATGGAGGCGCGTGGAGTCCGGGGAGAGGTTCTGCAGCAGCTGAGGTATGCAAAACTAACAGCAGCGGGGAAAAGAGATGTACAGAGTATTTGTGAGGGGCTCAGCGCCACAGGCATTGGTTTACAGGCTGCAGACGGGCAGGGCATGCTGGGAGTTGTAGTCTCACGATATCTATATTCCAAATCAATGGAGAACTCGAGCATTGAGTTTACTCCGTACCGGGCAGTCCGCTCAGCATACTGATGTGTGGAGACACTACAACTCCCAGCATGCCTGGGCACTTGCTGCCTGCCTGGGGATGCCGGGAGTTGTAGTTTCACAGCGGCTGGTCCGGAGCCTCCAGCTCCTGTGCGGACATTTCCTATGACTGCGATTTCTCTTCCCGTCATGTTCTGGTCGCTGAGCCCCAGGATTGCAGGTCACGTGACCGTTCATCTTCCGCCAGAGGAGTTGTCATGGTTACTAGTGACTCTAGGGGCGGGTCCGTATTCCGTCGTGCGAATGACGTCTCTGAATATACGGCGCCAACTTTTGTGCCGGCTTCGTCCCGTCCTCCCGCTGCCGGCCATGTCCCGGGGCGGCGCCGGTCTCCGGCCGGTCTGTGCGCTGATTGTCCTGATAGCCGCGGGGGCAGGTAAGTCAGCAGGGACAGGGCGGCCATGCTGGGGCTTGTAGTGCTCGGAGTCTGCGGCTTCTCCCAGGCATGGCCGGCCTTGGCTAAGTGCGCCCACACTGCACTTAAGGGCGAATTGCAAACTTATTTATTTCTCATTGTCCCTAACTTTCAATGGACTCCAACATTTTTCCCGCATGGGGGCAGGGCAGTCGTAAAAAAGGCTGTCCATGATTCTTGGAGACGTCCAGAGGAGTAAAGAATGACAGCAGCCCTGGAGAATGGAGGCCGCCCTGCTCTGGATGCTGCACCGCCCATGCTGGCTGTTTCACCTTCTCTATCCCCTGGTACTAAGCTCCAGCGTGCCCCCGACATGAGGCGGGACAGCGCTACAAGGCCAGCGTGCCCCCGACATGAGGCGGGACAGCGCTACATGGTCCAGCGTGCCCCCGACATGAGGCGGGACAGCGCTACATGGTCCAGCGTGCCCCCGACATGAGGCGGGACAGCGCTACATGGTCCAGCGTGCCCCCGACATGAGGCGGGACAGCGCTACAAGGTCCAGCGTGCCCCCGACATGAGGCGGGACAGCGCTACAAGGTCCAGCGTGCCCCCGACATGAGGCGGGACAGCGCTACAAGGTCCAGCGTGCACCTGACCTTATCTGATCTCCAGGAACATCAGCCACTCTGTTCTGTCCCAGCCATTACTTTGTGGTTTATAATGTGAGAGTGCACTCGCCACTGCTCGATACTTGATCGAGTATCCTGGTACTCAGGTGCCATGATTGAGTCATCTCCCGCATGTTTTGCGGCCGTTTGTCATCCAATCAACATGCGAAGATTGTCTGCCAGACCCGGTAATGCCGTAGCTATGTTGATTACTGGCATTACTGTGATTGGCTGGCAGCATGACATCATCGGGTCTTATGAGACCTGGTGGTGCGATGCTCGGCACATTGTCCTGGAAGCAGTTAACGTAGAGTGGATCTAGGAGGGAGAGCTGAGATTAGAAGTTGACCAGAGTAATGTTCCACACCCCCTAAATATACACTTGCACTCTATAGGGCCTTTTCATGTGGCACTAAATGGTGTTTATCCTGATTTAACGTAATAAATAACTAATTTAAAAAAAACCCCAATGAGATCCTCCCTCTTTTTGATAACAATCAAACGTTAAGCAGACAGCTGGGGGCTGGTATTATCAGGCTAGGAAGGTTCATGATTTTTGGTGCCTAAAAATGCCAGCCACTCCAGTAGTGGCGCATCACACTTTTACTATTTAATGTCCTTCTGCTCAATCTTGAGCCATGGCAACTTAATGATGCTTTGTAGGAATAGCTATCTTGTGCAGCCTAGATAGGTCCACCAGTGTCTTCTCCACCATTATTGTGATAGTATCAAGCCATCGGGTTGCTGGTCGTCTTCTTCGCCTTGTTTTTTCTATTATTCTGACTATGATGTATTTCTCCACTGATTGCTCTTTGTATGATGTGTAGACGAGTCGTAGCTTGGAGATCTTTCCTTTTGAGTGACGTGTTTGGCTTGATTTGTTCCAAAATTGATTTTTGTCTTCTTGGCATCCATGGTATTGATAACCTCCTTCTCCAGCAACACAGATTGATTTTTCTTGTTCCTTTATTGTCCAGTGTTTGCATCCATTTGTTACTACAGAAAAGACCCGACTATGCGGGGGCCGAGACCCGACTATGCGGGGGCCGAGACCCGACTATGCGGGGGCCGAGACCCGACTATGCGGGGGCCGAGACCCGACTATGCGGGGGCCGAGACCCGACTATGCGGGGGCCGAGACCCGACTATGCGGGGGCCGTACCTTCATCGCCAGTGAAATGTTCTTTAATTTGAGAACTTGTCCAGTGACTTCATTGTTGATTTTTCACATTAGTTGTTTCAATTCTGGCCCTGGCCCTTTGCTCGGCTCTTCTGGTGCGTTGGCAATTAGGGGAATGGTAGTTGGGGTTGATGTGTATAGTCAACTGCATCAATCCCGGTGGTTAGTAATGGAGACGCGTCCATCAGACACCCCATTACTAATGCAGTTAGTAAAATAAACACACACTTATTTATTTTTAACCCCTTCACTCCCAGCCTGGTTTTCATCTCCATAACTCGGCCATTTTTTTTCAATTCTGACCAGTGTCACTTTGAGGTTTTTGGTTTTTTTTTGTGACATATTGTACTTTATAATAGTGGTAAATGTAGGATATGTTTTTGTTTGTGAAAATATTGGAAATTTGGCAAAAATTTTGCAATTTCCAAACTTTGAATTTTTCTGCCCTTAAACCAGAAAGTCATGTCACACAATAGTTAATAACATTTCCTACTTTACATCAGCGCAATTTTTGAAACTTTTTTTTTTTTTTTTCTTTAGGAAGTTTAAAAGGCTTTAAAGTTAATCAGCAATTTCTCATTTTTTTTTTCCCCAACAAAATGTTTTTAGGGACCACATCACATTTGAAGTGCCTTTGAGAGGCCTAGGTGACAGAAAATACCCAAAAGTGACCCCATTCTAAACACTGCACCCCTCACACTGCTCAAAACCCCATGCAAGAAGTTTATGAACCCTTAGGTGCTTCATAGGAACCAAAGCAATGTGGTAGGAAAAAACTAAAATTTTAACTTTTTCCCACAAAAATGTTACTTTAGCCTGAAATTTTGCATTTTCACAAGAGTAAAGGCCCTGTTACACACAGAGATAAATCTGCGGCAGACCTGTGGTTGCAGTGAAATTGTGGACAATCAGTGGCAGGTTTGTGGCTGTGTATAAATGGAACAATATGTCCATAATTTCACTGCAACCACAGATCTGCCAAAGATTTATTTGTGTGTGACGGGGCCCAAAGGCGGCACTACACGCTACGATCTATCGTCGCACCCGCCCCCGTTGTTTGTATGTCACGGGCCCGTGGCGCACAAAGTCGTTAACCCCCTGTCACATGGACTTACCTCCCGGATGACCTCGCTGTGGGCGGCGAACATCCACTTCCTGAAGGGGGTGGGACGTTCGGCGTCACAGCGACGTTACACAGCGGCCGCCCAATAGGGGCGGAGATGAGCGGAACGTAAACATCCCGCCCACCTCCTTCCTTCCTCATTGCCGGCGGGACGCAGGTAAGCTGTGTTCGTCGTTCCCGGGGTGTCACACGGAGCAATGTGTGCTGCCTCAGGAAAGACTAACAACCGGAGCGCAGAAGGAGGAACGACATTATGAAAATGAACGGCGTGTCAACGAGCAACTATAAGGAGAGTATTTTTGCTCGTCAACAGTCGTTCGGAGGTGTCACACGCTACGACATCTCTAACGATGCCAGATGTGCGTCACAAATTCTGTGACCCCCGACGACATATCGTTAGATATATCGTAGCGTGTGACTGGGCCTTTAACAGGAGAAACTGCACAACAAAATTGTTGAGAACTGTTGAGAACATTGATGCCCCGTGTGTGGTGGAAATCTACTGTTTTGGGCGCATGGCAGGGTTCGGAAGGGAAGGAGCGCCATTTGAATTTTAGACCGCAAAATTATCTGGAATCATTAGCTCCTGTGCCCACGCAATAGTCCTGACGTATCTATACATCATTGGTGGTGAACTACTTTCCATCCAGGACGTATAGGTACGTCCTTGATCGTAAAGGGGTTAAACTGACTCAAACTGCTGTTATTGCAGCTTTGTACGTTTTCTTGTGAAACAATGCGGGGTTGTAATGAACAGGGGACGCCAGCTTATGTCAGTGACGTTGCTGCAACACACGAGGAGCCGTTAAATGAGTGCTAAGTCGGGTTATCCCCGCCGTCACTAGCGGGTTTGGCTGGGTCTCCTGCCTCGGGTTGTTGGTAGCGCACATCCCCGACCCGCTGTCATTATACCACCCCCTCGTCACCACACATACCTGGAAATCATGGACCCCAGAGACTCAGCGCTGGATTCCTGAGAGCAAGCGGACATTGACGCCCCAGAGGCCCAGCTCAACTCAGCCCCGGCCCGGCTCAACGTCAACGTGAAACCATTCATCCCTAACGTCAACGCTGCCGAGTTCCTTCCTTCCTAATTAAGATCAGCAGCGCGACTGGAGGATACAGCAGACAATTCTGCACAAGACGAAAAATCCTGGTCTTCAGAAGGCTCAAATGCTGTTGTGGGCATGAAGGTTTCCGAACCCACTGTAGAAAATGGAGAGACACAAAGGTCTCCTGAAGAGTCCTGGGACCACAAAGATGAGCGAAGCAGAGCCCGGAGGCGGCTTCTCGGGAGATGGGCCTCCTCTGAAGACGTTCGAAAACTGAAAACTGCTGTTGCACCACCAGATGGACTCAAAAAAGAGGGTGTTAATGTAGTGTTCATCGGACACGTAGATGCTGTAAAATCAACAATTGGTGGGCAGATTATGTATTTAACTGGTATGGTGGACAAAAGAACACTTGAGAAATACGAAAGGGAAGCAAAAGAGAATTAACAGAGAAACCTGCTACCTCTCATGGGCTTGAGACACCAGGAGGAATGAGACAATAGTAAAACAATAGAATTTGGTCGTGCCTACTTTCCAACAGAGAAGAAACAGTTCCCTAGCCTTGGTGCCCCCGCCTACAAGAGCTTTGGACCCAACATGATTCGGGGTGCCTCACAAGCAGATTTGGTTGTTGTGGAAATATCTGCACAAAAAGGAGAATTTGATGTGGACAAATACAAGGACATGGGGCAGTGGTTCTAGGAAAACCAGAATCCGGCTCAATAGGCAAAGGACAACAGCTTGTCATAATGCCAAACAAGAAGCACAATGTTGAAGTTCTAAGCTTCTGCTCCGATGAAGTCGAGACTGAGCTGGTGCCACCAGGTGCAAAATCTGAAGCTCAGACTGAAAGGAACAGACGAGGAGGAAAATCTGAAGCTCAGACTGAAAGGAACAGAAGAGGGTGGGGGGGGGAATTCTGAAGCTCAGACTGAAAGGAACAGAAGAGGAGGAAAATGTGAAGCTCAGACTGAAAGGAACAGAAGAGGGGGGAAATCTAAAGCTCAGACTGAAAGGAACAGACGAGGAGGAAAATGTGAAGCTCAGACTGAAAGGAACAGAAGAGTAGGAAAATCTGAAGCTCAGACTGAAAGGAACAGAAGAGAAAATCTGAAGCTCAGACTGAAAGGAACAGAAGAGGGTGGGGGGGGAATTCTGAAGCTCAGACTGAAAGGAACAGAAGAGGGGGGAAATCTAAAGCTCAGACTGAAAGGAATAGAAGGAAAATGTGAAGCTCAGACTGAAAGGACAGAAGAGGAGGAAAATGTGAAGCTCAGACTGAAAGGAACAGACGAGGAGGAAAATGTGAAGCTCAGACTGAAAGGAACAGAAGAGGAGAAAAACGTGAAGCTCAGACTGAAAGGAACAGAAGAGGAGAAAAACGTGAAGCTCAGACTGAAAGGACAGAAGAGGAGGAAAATGTGAAGCTCAGACTGAAAGGAACAGAAGAGGGTGGGGGGGGGGAATTCTGAAGCTCAGACTGAAAGGAACGGAAGAGGGGGGAAATCTAAAGCTCAGACTGAAAGGAATAGATGGAAAATGTGAAGCTCAGACTGAAAGGAACAGAAGAGGGGGGAAATCTGAAGCTCAGACTGAAAGGAATAGATGGAAAATGTGAAGCTCAGACTGAAAGGACAGAAGAGGAGGAAAATGTGAAGCTCAGACTGAAAGGAACAGAAGAGGGGGGAAATCTGAAGCTCAGACTGAAAGGAATAGATGGAAAATGTGAAGCTCAGACTGAAAGGACAGAAGAGGAGGAAAATGTGAAGCTCAGACTGAAAGGAACAGAAGAGGGTGGGGGGGGAATTCTGAAGCTCAGACTGAAAGGAACAGCAGAGGAGGAAAATGTGAAGCTCAGACTGAAAGGAACAGACGAGGAGGAAAATGTGAAGCTCTGACTGAAAGGAACAGAAGGAAAATGTGAAGCTCAGACTGAAAGGAACAGAAGAGGAGGAAATTGTGAAGCTCAGACTGAAAGGAACAGACGAGGAGGAAAATGTGAAGCTCAGACTGAAAGGAACAGAAGAGGAGGAAAATCTGAAGCTCAGACTGAAAGGAACAGAAGATTGGGAAATTCTTCTGGGATTTATCCTTTGCAACCCAAACAACCTTTGTCACTCTGAACGCACCTTTGATGCCCAGATTGTGATTGAGCACAAATCATTCATCTGTCCTGGTTACAATGCTGTGCATTTAATAATACATGTATTGCAAAAGTTGAAATTATCACCCTAATCTGCTTGGTAGCCAAAAACTCAGGGGGGAAAAAGGCAGACATGACCCTACTTTTGTTAAACAAGAGCAAGTCTACATAGTTCCCGCTGTCCTTAAGCGAGCAATCTGCCTTGAAACATTCAAAGATTTCCCTCCAATGGACTGATTTAACCTTGCAAGATGAAGGTAAGACCATTGCAATCGGAAAGATCTTAAAATGGGTTCCAAAAAAGGATGGTCGCTTTCCTCTTGACCCTGCACAATACTGTGAGTATATAGACTCTATGGAAGCCACTTCATATCGGCTTCTTATTTTCGGCCCATTGACAAGCTCTGTTCCCTTTTAATCAAAATTAAAGCAGAAAACGACCCTGATCGCTGCTTTTTTGTCAGGCGCTGGCTGTATAACACAGCCAACAAAGATCATATGTGCGGCAGATCGTGAGCTCCAGCCGCCGCTGATGTAGGATATTTTGGTACGAACTGATGAATATTCTGACAGTTTTCAGATCTGAAAGTCGTTGAATTTTTCTGCTAGGTGTTAATGGGGTGCGAGAGCCGCGCTGACATGAATAGTACACGAAGGACCTTGGTGCTTCCAATATCAGATTATCCCATATCCTCGCACGTGGATATCATTACACCCTGGCGCTGAGATCTAAGTGTGATGAGGTGGCAGCGGCGCAGCACTGATATCGTATTCCTTCTCTCTCCTAGGTGGGGCGCCGCTCTCCTGCCGGCAGGACACAATATGTCTGAAGGATTACAAGAAGGAGAAATTCCACCGTCTGAACATCGTATGCGGACACCAGGCTGTGGACTTGCGCGAAAATGGCGATTTCTTTGGTCGTAACATCTCCTATGATAAGGCTCAGCGCTGCGTCACCTGGAGAGATGAGATTCTGTCAGACTGCACGGTGACGGAGATTGACAACAGCGGATGGAGAACGGAACTGCCCATCACTTATATCTGCACCGCAGGTAACCAGCGAGGGGTTAAATCGGAACAATCCGGGGCCCCACGTCCTCCTGATCCTTTCCTATTCTATAGATGCTCAGATCTTACAGATTTTTGTTACAGGTTCAGCACCAATCACATTCACATGTCTTGGCCGGCACGTAATCTGTACACCGGAGCAATCCTGACCCAAAATAATGCTGTGTGCGCACGTCGCATTTTTTTCCGCGTTAGCGCTGTGCCTTCCATGATTAACCTATAAGTTGAAAAAATAAATACATACAACAGAAAAAAATTCTTTAGGAATAAAAGACAAAACACCCTCTTTCACCATTTTATTAATCCCCAAACACCCCTCCAGGTCCGACGTAATCCACAGAGGTCCAACGACGCTTTCAGCTCTGCTACATGAAGCTGACAGAGAGCGGCCACAGACCACGACCGCTCTCTATCAGCTCCACGCAGCAACTGAAGTGAGCCGCACAATCAGCGATGACATCACTCAGGTTACTCGCGGCCACCGCTCTCAGGTGGAGGACTCCAGCTGCGGCCGCGGGTCACCTGAGTGACGGCACCGCTGATCACGCTGCTCACTTCAGTCACTCAGGGGATTAGCGGTCACCGGTGAGTCCTTCACGGGTGACCGCTAATCAGGACGCGACATAGACAGCAGCGGGATGACAATGAAGTCGGGTGAAGTTCATCCGAGTTCATTCTCATCGCGCGACTCTGTCTGTGGTCAGCGGGCATGTAGCAGAGCTGGATTGCTGTGGGACTGCACTGTCAAAAATGCATCCAAAATACATGCGTTTTGGATGTATTTTTTTGTTTTTTTTTGTTTTACAAACGCATTAACAGTCGTCCAGTCTGCCAGAGGGTGCGGTTTTTTTTTTTCTGCAGTTTACAGATCGCAGCGTGCGCACATAGCCTAAATCTGTTGATCCAGAATGGTGCCAAATTTATAACTTAATTCTGGATAAAACTTTGCTAACTTCTCATTTTAGATGCATCAACCACGCCGGTCCCAACAAGCACCACCTCTGTCCCGGCAGCGCCACAGTCCAGTCTGCCCGATGCCGAAGGCTACAAACGTAGGTCTATTCACTCTATATTCTATGTCAGGACTTGTCTCCAGTCATCACTGTTTTTAATTAAGTATTATTTTTGTAAAGTATTACTTGCAGATTGGCTCTGTTCTGTGCGGGGATACGTCTGGACTAAGCGTTTTTTCTTTCTTTAGGCTCTCGTATCTGCGCTGTTGCAGCTGCTGTTCCGGTTCTCTTTCTCCTTGTGCTCCTACTTAATCGGTATTCCAATATATTTTTTAAGTAATTGCATTGTGGGGTCTCTACATAATATTGTCAGGGGCTGTGATATTATTTCTTAGTAAATTCCCCCCCCCCGGCCCCCCCGTACACTCCATTACGTGATATGATGATTTTGTTTCTTTTTACACCTTCTATTTCAGACGCTTTTTTTGCCGCTACCAAAGCATAATCCTCCACCATTCATCATCCCCGGAGAATCCCAAAGACCTCGGCACGTCCTCAGACCTATGAAGCCGCTCCTGGCTGAGGCTTCGGACTTGCATCCATCCACAGATCAAAGCAATATTTTATTTTTTATCAAGTGGAAGGACTTTTTTTATAAATATACTGTGTGTGTATATATTATATATATTTATATATATATTTTAGCTAAAATATTTCTATGCACCTTCAGCCCATTGCAATAAGCTCTTCTCACAATACTGTAGTTTACTTTCCACTTTTGTGTCTTAAAATTTGGACTTCATTAAGTTTCCCCTTTCTCCATTTTTTTTTTTTTTTTTTTTTTTGCAGCCTCATGGATGTCACTTTATGGTCAGAGCATTAAAGAGAACCTGTCATTAGTTTTTTCAGTATTGAACCAAAAGTCTCGCCTTCTGCAGTTCTTAGGCAGCTTTCTATGAAGGTGCGCCTTGTTCCCTGACTCCCCTTGCAGACCTCATAAATACTGTTAACAAGTTCAAACAGCTGCCATTAACTACAGGTAATGAGCGGGGGACAGAGTGCCATTAACTACAGGTAATGAGTGGGGGACAGAGTGCCATTACTACAGGTAATGAGTGGGGGACAGAGTGCCATTACTACAGGTAATGAGTGGGGGACAGAGTGCCATTACTACAGGTAATGAGTGGGGGACAGAGTGCCATTAACTACAGGTAATG
Source organism: Anomaloglossus baeobatrachus (assembly GCF_048569485.1). Taxonomy (NCBI): domain Eukaryota; kingdom Metazoa; phylum Chordata; class Amphibia; order Anura; family Aromobatidae; genus Anomaloglossus; species Anomaloglossus baeobatrachus. Next base: position 214,991,726 of record NC_134361.1, on the reverse strand, counting down.
AGTGGGGGACAGAGTGCCATTACTACAGGTAATGAGTGGGGGACAGAGTGCCATTAACTACAGGTAATGAGTGGGGGACAGAGTGCCATTACTACAGGTAATGAGTGGGGGACAGAGTGCCATTAACTACAGGTAATGAGTGGGGGGACAGAGTGCCATTAACTACAGGTAATGAGTGGGGGGACAGAGTGCCATTACTACAGGTAATGAGTGGGGGGACAGAGTGCCATTACTACAGGTAATGAGTGGGGGACAGAGTGCCATTAACTACAGGTAATGAGTGGGGGACAGAGTGCCATTAACTACAGGTAATGAGTGGGGGACAGAGTGCCATTACTACAGGTAATGAGTGGGGGACAGAGTGCCATTAACTACAGGTAATGAGTGGGGGACAGAGTGCCATTACTACAGGTAATGAGTGGGGGGACAGAGTGCCATTACTACAGGTAATGAGTGGGGGACAGAGTGCCATTAACTACAGGTAATGAGTGGGGGACAGAGTGCCATTAACTACAGGTAATGAGTGGGGGACAGAGTGCCATTACTACAGGTAATGAGTGGGGGACAGAGTGCCATTAACTACAGGTAATGAGTGGGGGACAGAGTGCCATTAACTACAGGTAATGAGTGGGGGACAGAGTGCCATTACTACAGGTAATGAGTGGGGGACAGAGTGCCATTAACTGCAGGTAATGAGTGGGGGACAGAGTGCCATTACTACAGGTAATGAGTGGGGGACAGAGTGCCATTACTACAGGTAATGAGTGGGGGACAGAGTGCCATTACTACAGGTAATGAGTGGGGGACAGAGTGCCATTACTACAGGTAATGAGTGGGGGACAGAGTGCCATTACTACAGGTAATGAGTGGGGGACAGAGTGCCATTACTACAGGTAATGAGTGGGGGACAGAGTGCCATTAACTACAGGTAATGAGTGGGGGACAGAGTGCCATTAACTACAGGTAATGAGTGGGGGACAGAGTGCCATTAACTACAGGTAATGAGTGGGGGACAGAGTGCCATTACTACAGGTAATGAGTGGGGGACAGAGTGCCATTACTACAGGTAATGAGTGGGGGACAGAGTGCCATTACTACAGGTAATGAGTGGGGGACAGAGTGCCATTACTACAGGTAATGAGTGGGGGACAGAGTGCCATTACTACAGGTAATGAGTGGGGGACAGAGTGCCATTAACTGCAGGTAATGAGTGGGGGACAGAGTGCCATTAACTGCAGGTAATGAGTGGGGGACAGAGTGCCATTACTACAGGTAATGAGTGGGGGACAGAGTGCCATTACTACAGGTAATGAGTGGGGGGACAGAGGAGCCTCTTTAAGAAGAAGTTACAGGTCTGTGAGAGCCAGAAATCTTGCATGGTTTTAGGTGACTACTTATTTTCCACCATAACTTGCAAATAAAATTCTTGCCAAATCAGACGCGGTGATTTTCTGGATTTGTTTTCTCATTTTGTCTCTCATAGTTGTGGTTGTGGTCACCTATTACAGGCCTTTCTCATCTTTATAAGCGGGTGACCTTGCACAATTGGTGATGAGGAAATACTCGACCCCCCCCCCCCCCACTGTAAATAAAATGCGGCCCAGGAGCTGCAGAAGGTGAGACTTTTGGGTCAATACTGAAAAAAACTGGTGACCGGTTCCATTTATAGGTATTTTTTTTTAGGTGGTCTGATGCACATTTTGCAGCACTGTAGTTGCATTGCAGGAAACTACATGTAGGACATGCTGGGGCTTGTAGTTCTCTAACACCAGCTACATGTCTCTTAGCACTTTGTACCTGACATTACTTGATCACTACATCTCTCCTCTCTGGATGTTGCACCCCATCTTGTGCCTTTCTTCCTCTTGTTGCGCTACTTTCCCCCAAGCGAAGACTATCCTTGGATGCTGGAATTTGTACCCGCTGTAGAGCCACAAGTTTTGGAGAACACTGCTCTTAATATCTTATTTATTTTTGTATCTTGTATCACTGCTGGAAATTTAAACTACTTTATTAAAATGATTATAAAATGTTTGGTGTGGTTCTGTGTGTATATGTGTGCGTGTGTATATATATTATATATATATTTTATTCATTTATATAGCGCCATTAATTCCACAGCGCTTTACATACATTAGGAACACTGTCCCCATTGGGGCTCACAATCTAGAGTCCCTATCTGTATGTCTTTGGAGTGTGGGAGGAAACCGGAGAACCCGGAGGAAACAGACGCAAACACGGGGAGAACATAAACTCCTTGCAGATGGTGTCCTTGGTGGGATTTGAACCCAGGACCTCAGATTTTATATAATATATATATATATATATATATATATATATATATATATATATAATTTTATATTATATTCCTTATTCTGTCTGTCTTGCTCCAAAATGACATCATTACAGTGACAACTGTCGCATTGGCCGCTCGGCCCTGCACACATTGGGCATCCATACTCCTCTCCCTCCCCAGGACTACTGCACCTATTACACTCCTCTCCCCCCAGAACTACACCTCCTATTATACTCCTCTCCCCCCCCCACCCCAGAACTACAACTCCTATTTTACGCCTCTCCCCCTACCCCAGAACTACTGCTCCTATGATACACCTCCCCCCCCCCCCCCCCCCCAGGACTACTGCTCTTATGATACGCCTCTCCCCCCCCCCCCCCCCACCCCCACCCCACCCCAGAACTACTGCTCCCATTATACGCCTCACCCCACCCCAGGACTACTGCTCCTATTATACGCCTCTCCCCACTCCACCCCACCCCAGGACTACTGCTCTGCTCCTATTATACGCCTCTTCCCCCCCCCCCAGGACTACTGCTCCTATGATACGCCTCCCCCCCACCCCAGGATTACTGCTCCTATTTTACGCCTCTCCCCCCCCACCCCAGGACTACTGCTCCAACACACACACACACACACACAAAACATACCCCCCCCCAAAAAAAAACACACACACACACAAACCGCGCAACACACACACACGCACAAATCGCGCAACACACACACACTGCAACACACAGCACCACACCCACCGCTGCAGACACACAGCGCTCCACAAACCGAGACAATACCCAGAACATTTACAGCGCCCTACACAAACACTTGGCAACTACACACAACTATATATATTATTTCAGCACTCCATTCCAGGAATGCTGAAATAAAAAAATTTAAAAAAAAAAAAAAATTACATCAGTTCTGCATCAGTGGTTTTTAAGCGCGGCTTATACCCGTTTTCCTCCTGCATATATATTCACCGTTTCTACGGGGCCGCTGCGCTTAAGGGAGTTGTGACTGGCACAACCCCATCAGGTGAGTGTACCTAATTTCTTCGGCGCTCCATTGGGAGACCCAGACGATTGGGTGTATAGCTAAAAAGTGTAAGGCCCCTCCCCTTCTGGCTATACACCCCCAGTGGGATCACTGGCTCACCAGTTTTCAAGCTTTGTGCGAAGGAGGTCAGACATCCACGCATAGCTCCACTGTTTAGTCAGCAGTAGCTGCTGACTATATCGGATGGAAGAAAAGAGGGCCCATATAGGGTCCCCAGCATGCTCCCTTCTCACCCCACTTGCGGTTTGTGAAGGTTGAGGTACCCATTGCGGGTACGGAGGCTGGAGCCCACATGCTGCTTTCCTTCCCCATCCCCCTAAGGGGCTCTGTGGAAGTGGGATCTTACCGGCCCCCAAACCGTGAGGCCGGGCTCCATCCACAGACCCAGAGAACCTGCTGGAGGAGCTGAGTACCGTCAGGGACAAGGCCCTGCAACATTCAGGTACTCTGTGTCCCCGCACAGACAGGCCACGCACACTCCAGACTTGCTGGGTGTGCTAGTGCGCCGGGGGCACTAGCGCTGTGCGCTCGGGTTAGTCACTGCAGCTTAGCTGAGTGACTTTAGGTGTTGGGAACTACCGCGCCGGCCGCTCCGGGAGCGGCGGCGCGGCTGGGACTTGTAGTGCGCCAGGGACTCGCGCTGACCGCGCTTTTACGGCGGCAGCGCTCATAAATCTAGTCCCCGGCTTTTGCGGCCTAGCTCCGCTTCGTTCCCGCCCCCTCCCTGTCAATCAGGGAAAGGGAGAGACGCTGTTCTATAGTCAGCGCCGAGGGCTGGAGTCTTATTTACATACTCCAGCCCTCTCACTGGGCACAGTGGGGACGCAAGTTTCCCGCTCTTGGTCTGAACACGCCCAGGGCCCGCCCCTCTCCACAGGACGCCGGCAGCCATTCCTGCATGCAGTCTGGCTGGAGAACGGACACAGGCTCTGGGGGACTCAGACAAGGGACTCTGGCGACCACACACCCGCGTTTATGCGGGCGGTAAGCTGCACATAAGTGCTGGCCCCACTAGTGCCTCAGTGTTATTTGGTGCACTTTTTCCCTGTACCATATATATTTATATTGCACTGTACGGTTGCTTCTTGGCTTATACCCTATATTGCTCTGAGGAGACAACAACATGTCATCCGCAAAACGCAAGGGTGCCAAGGCACAGGCGGTATGCACTGCTTGTGTCGCATGTGGGGCTAATCTACCGGCAGGTTCCAATGACCCCCATTGTGTGCAATGTTCAATCCCTGTGCCACTTCGGCAGCCAGAGTCTATGGTAGTAGTGGCCCAGGCAGAGACGCCTGTGAACCCTGCCCCGGTGACGGGGACAGAATTTGCAATTTTTGCTGATAAGATGTCTGTGACTATGACAAAAATCCTGGAGACCTTGCAGTCCAGGCCAGTTTCTCAGACCATGGACACGGCTGTGTCTATGCTCCCCGGTCCCCCTCAGTTGGAACTAATCCGTACTTCAAGGGGGTCCCAGGCATCACAGGCTGAAGACTCTGACTCGGATGACAGTCCCAGGCAGCCTAAGCGAGCTCGCTGGGAAAGACCCTCGACGTCATCACACTGGTCAGGGTCTCAACGAGAAGAGTCTCTGTATGAGGAGACAGAGGTGGGTGATCAGGAGTCTAATCCTGACACCGCTCTCAATCTAGATACCCCTGATGGTGACGCAATGGTAAATGACCTTATAGCGGCCATCAATAGACTGTTGGATATTTCTCCCCCAGCCCCTTCAGCAGAGGAGGCAGCTGCTCAGCAGGAGAAGTTCCATTTTCGGTATCCCAAGCGTAAATTGAGTACTTTTCTGGACCACTCTGACTTCAGAGAATCAGTCCAGAAACATCATGCTTATCCAGACAAGCGTTTCTCCAAACGTCTTAAGGATACCCGTTATCCTTTTCCCCCTGACGTGGTCAAACGCTGGACCCAGTGTCCAAAGGTGGATCCCCCAATATCCAGGCTTGCGGCTAGATCCATAGTTGCAGTGGAGGATGGGGCTTCACTTAAAGATGCCAATGACAGACAGATGGACCTGTGGTTGAAATCTGTCTATGAAGCTATCGGCGCGTCGTTTGCTCCAGCATTCGCGGCCGTGTGGGCACTCCAAGCTATTTCCGCTGGTCTGGCACAGGTGGACTCTATCATACGTCCAGCAGTGCCGCAGGTGGCGTCCTTAACTACGCAAATGTCTGCGTTTGCGACATACGCTATCAATGCAGTACTGGACTCTACGAGCCGTACCTCAATGGCGTCCGCCAACTCTGTGGTTTTGCGCAGAGCCTTGTGGTTAAAGGAATGGAAAGCAGATTCTGCTTCCAAGAAATGTTTAACCAGCTTGCCGCTATCTGGAGACAGACTGTTTTGGTGAGCAATTAGCTGAAATCATTAAACAGTCCAAGGGTAAGGACTCCTCCTTACCCCAGCCCAGATCAAGCAAACCTCAACAGAGGAAGTGGCAGTCGAGGTTTCGGTCCTTTCGAGGCTCGGGCAAGCCCCAATTCTCCTCGTCCAAAGGGACTCAGAAGGAGCAAAGGAGCTCAGATGCCTGGCGGGCTCACTCACGCCCCAAGAAAGCAACCGGAGGACCCGCTTCCAAGCCGGCTGCCTCATGACTTTCGGCCTCCTCTCTCCGCATCCTCGGTCGGTGGCAGGCTCTCCCGCTTTTGCGACATTTGGCTGCCACAGGTCAAGGACCGGTGGGTAACAGACATTTTGTCTCACGGGTACAGGATAGAGTTCAGTTCTCGTCCTCCGCCTCGGTTCTTCAGAACTTCCCCACATCCCGACCGAGCAGATGCCCTTCTGCAGGCGGTGGGCTCTCTAAGAGCAGAAGGAGTGGTGATCCCTGTCCCTCTTCAGGAACAAGGGCAAGGTTTTTACTCCAATCTCTTTGTGGTGCCAAAAAAGGACGGCTCATTCCGTCCTGTTCTGGACCTAAAACTGCTCAACAAGCATGTGAACGCCAGGCGGTTCCGGATGGAATCCCTCCGCTCCGTCATTGCCTCAATGTCTCAAGGAGATTTCCTTGCATCAATAGACATCAAAGATGCTTATCTCCACGTGCCGATTGCTACAGAGCACCAACGCTTTCTACGTTTCGTGATAGGAGACGACCATCTTCAATTCGTAGCCCTGCCATTTGGTCTGGCGACAGCCCCACGGGTTTTCACCAAGGTCATGGCGGCAGTGGTAGCAATCTTGCACTCTCAGGGACACTCGGTGATCCCTTACTTAGACGATCTGCTTGTCAAAGCACCCTCTCAAGAGGCATGCCAACTCAGCCTGAATGTTGCGCTGGAGACTCTCCAGACTTTCGGGTGGATCATCAACTTTTCAAAGTCCAATCTGTCACCGACCCAATCACTAACGTATCTTGGCATGGAGTTTCATACTCTCTCAGCGATAGTGAAGCTTCCGCTGGACAAGCAGCGGTCACTGCAGACAGGGGTGCAGTCTCTCCTTCAAGGTCAGTCGCACCCCTTAAGGCGCCTCATCCACTTCCTAGGGAAGATGGTGGCAGCAATGGAGGCAGTCCCGTTTGCGCAGTTTCATCTGCGCCCACTTCAGTGGGACATTCTCCGCCAATGGGACGGGAAGTCAACATCCCTGGACAGGGAAGTCTCCCTTTCCCAGACGACCAAGGACTCTTTGCAGTGGTGGCTTCTTCCCACCTCTGTATCACAGGAAAGATCCTTCCTACCCCCATCCTGGGCAGTAGTCACGACGGACGCGAGTCTGTCAGGGTGGGGAGCAGTTTTTCTCCACCACAGGGCTCAGGGTACGTGGACTCAGCAGGAGTCCACCCTTCAGATCAATGTTCTGGAAATCAGGGCAGTGTATCTGGCCCTACTAGCCTTCCAGCAGTGGCTGGAAGGAAAGCAGATCCGAATTCAGTCGGACAACTCCACAGCGGTGGCATACATCAACCACCAAGGAGGGACACGCAGTCGGCAAGCCTTCCAGGAAGTCCGGCGGATTCTGATGTGGGTGGAGGACAGAGCATCCACCATATCCGTGGTTCACATCCCGGGCGTGGAAAACTGGGAAGCAGACTTCCTAAGTCGCCAGGGTATGGACGCAGGGGAGTGGTCCCTTCACCCAGACGTGTTTCAGGAAATCTGTCACCGCTGGGGGGTGCCGGATGTCGACCTAATGGCGTCTCGGCACAACAACAAGGTCCCGACCTTCATGGCGCGGTCTCGCGATCAAAGAGCTCTGGCGGTAGACGCCTTGGTGCAAGATTGGTCGCAGTTCCGGCTCCCTTATGTGTTTCCACCTCTGGCACTCTTGCCCAGAGTGCTACGCAAGATCAGATCCGATTGCAGCCGCGTCATACTCGTCGCCCCAGACTGGCCGAGGAGGTCGTGGTACCCGGATCTGTGGCATCTCACGGTCGGCCAACCGTGGGCACTACCAGACCGACCAGACTTACTGTCCCAAGGGCCGTTTTTCCATCGGAATTCTGCGGCCCTGAACCTGACTGTGTGGCCATTGAGTCCTGGATCCTAGCGTCTTCAGGATTATCCCAAGGGGTCGTTGCCACCATGAGACAGGCTAGGAAGCCCACGTCTGCTAAGATATACCACAGAACGTGGAAGATATTCTTATCCTGGTGCTCGGCTCAGGGAGTGTCTCCCTGGCCATTTGCATTGCCTACTTTTCTTTCTTTCCTGCAATCTGGGTTAGAAAAAGGTTTGTCGCTCGGCTCCCTTAAAGGGCAAGTCTCGGCGCTATCCGTCTTTTTTCAGAAGCGTCTAGCACGACTTTCTAAGGTGCGCACGTTCCTGCAGGGGGTTTGTCATATCGTACCCCCGTACAAGCGGCCGTTAGATCCATGGGATCTGAACAGGGTACTAGTTGCTCTCCAGAAGCCGCCCTTCGAGCCTCTGAGGGATGTTTCACTTTCTCAACTATCACAGAAAGTGGCTTTTCTGGTAGCGATCACATCTCTTCGGAGAGTGTCTGAGCTGGCAGCGCTGTCTTCCAAGGCTCCTTTCCTGGTCTTCCACCAGGACAAGGTAGTGCTGCGCCCCATTCAGGAGTTTCTCCCTAAGGTGGTATCCTCTTTTCATCTAAATCAGGATATCTCATTGCCTTCCTTTTGTCCTCATGCAGTTCATCGGTATGAGAAGGATTTACATTTGTTAGATCTGGTGAGAGCACTCAGAATCTACATTTCCCGCACGGCGCCCCTGCGCCGCTCGGATGCACTCTTTGTCCTTGTCGCTGGTAAGCGCAAAGGGTCGCAGGCTTCCAAAGCCACCCTGGCTCGATGGATCAAACAACCAATTCTTGAAGCCTACCGTTCTGCTGGGCTTCCGGTTCCTTCAGGGCTAAAGGCCCACTCAACCAGAGCCGTGGGTGCGTCCTGGGCATTACGACACCAGGCTACGGCTCAACAGGTGTGCCAGGCAGCTACCTGGTCGAGTCTGCACACTTTCACCAAACATTATCAGGTGCATACCTATGCTTCGGCGGACGCCAGCCTAGGTAGGAGAGTCCTGCAGGCGGCAGTTGTCTCCCCGTAGGGGAGGGCTGTCTTTGCAGCTCTAACATGAGGTATTTCTTTACCCACCCAGGGACTGCTTTTGGACGTCCCAATCGTCTGGGTCTCCCAATGGAGCGCCGAAGAAGAAGGGAATTTTGTTACTTACCGTAAATTCCTTTTCTTCTAGCTCCTATTGGGAGACCCAGCACCCGCCCTGTTGTCCTTCGGGATTTTTGGTTTTTTCGGGTACACATGTTGTTCATGTTGAACGGTTTTCAGTTCTCTGATGTTACTCGGAGTGAATTTGTTTAAACCAGTTATTGGCTTTCCTCCTTCTTGCTTTAGCACTAAAACTGAGCATCCCGTGATCCCACGGGGGGTGTATAGCCAGAAGGGGAGGGGCCTTACACTTTTTAGCTATACACCCAATCGTCTGGGTCTCCCAATAGGAGCTAGAAGAAAAGGAATTTACGGTAAGTAACAAAATTCCCTTCTTTTCTATCAAGTTATGCCGGGTAAGACCCTATTGTGCCTTCTGTTTCCCCATCTCTAGTACCTGTACACATTGGACTGTCATTATCCAATGATAATGAACTTAGTGTCCATTTTTGAATATGTTTCTATTCAGTGACTGCAAACGGATGAGAAAAAGTTGCAAAACATCTTATATTTATTAAATCTGGAGAACCCTGACTGCTGGTGGATCCTGTAATAGCACAGCGTCCTCCGAATCAAAGCCCAGGCCGAGAGACCCTCGCTGGGTGCTGCGACTAGCTACAGAAGAAGGAAACCTATCTACCCCTGCACCCCGGAAAAGAACGCAGCAACCACAGACAGGGGGGACAGACGGGAAAGGGACTCAATAACCCCTTTACATTATTACTACTTTAATTTAATAATCCATGCACCGAAGTTTGTGATAATCAGATACAATCTGTATTGAAAGTGAATCCTCCAGTGATCGACCCGTTCTCTGGAAAAATCAGAGCCGGACTGTGTACACCAGAGCGGCGACGAGGAGAAGGCACAAAGTCATCCGGACCGAGGAGATAACGATCTGCTGCGAGCGCAGGTCACCTGCAAAACACAAGATATAGTCACATACAACATAACAAGAGGGTAAGGCTGGAAACACATCTATGCACGTAAAATCGGTCCGACTGGGCTGTGAAAAACTCGGCTGATTTTAGTTCACGTTAGGTCCGAATGTAACGTAAGTGCGATGTTTTTTTTTTTTCTTCATCGTTCCTTATGGGAGACCCAGACCATGGGTGTATAGCTTCTGCCTCCGGAGGACACACAAAGTACTACACTCAAACGTGTAGCTCCTCCCTCCTAGCATATACACCCCCTGGATAACCAAATATAGCCAGTTCAATGCTTTGTGTTCAGGAGGCATACATCCACATTCATGCATTCTCATCTGATTTTCATTTTAAAGAGTTTGAAGAAAAGCGGGTCCAAGCCTGGACCCCCGGCATGTCCCTTCTCACCCCACTGTGTCGGCGGTGTTGTTAAGGTTGATTTCAAGGCTGGAGCCCTTCATGCCGCGCTCCTTCACCATCCCTCGGGCTCTGGCTTGAAGTGGGAGCCAGTACGGTTCTCACTGCCTTGCAGGAGACCGGTCTCCATCCGCAGCCCTTTCAGGATCCTGCCGGACGGAGCACTCATCCCTCAGGGACCTGGCCCTGCGTCTCACAAGCTAAGTATTGAGACGTTATTGTCAGGGGGGTCCCTTGTACTTTAATGTTGGGGAGAGTGTGTTTTGTGCCATTTGTGACATTTCCGGCCGGTTCTCCGGTTTTCACCAGAGAACCGCGCCGAGGGTGCCTGAGCGCCGGCCGCATTGTAAAATTTAGGCCCCGGCTTCGGCTGCGGCCTAGTTTCGTTTTCACTGCCCCTGCATGTCAGTCATGCAGAGGGACAGTGCGGCGTCGCCCACCGGCCGTTCAGCTCAGGGGAGGACACTCCTCTCTGAGGAGATGTTTCCCTCCCCTGTATATCCCCTTGGCCCTCCGGTTCCCGCTCTTGGGCTAGGCCCCGCCCACCCTCCTCACTCCAGCGCCATTTTATCAGCGTTCTCACACTGACCGGCGCTGGCTGCTGCATCTCTGCAATCTGTCTGGGGGTCCAAGCTGTGGAATCCGGAGGGCACACAAAACGGTCTGGTAAGCCACAACCTCTGGTTGTGGACTTTCTTATACACTCTCTGGGGGTCATTCTGAAGGAGTGTATTCTTTACTGCAGAGCCTCCACCTCAGCAGCATGTCTCTCACTAGGAGCAAGGCTGCAAGGCTTTACTCTATATGCACTGCATGTCAGCTCATACTGCCTGAACCGAGCACATATCCACATTGTGATGCCTGCTCTAACATGGTGGTGCCTCAGCCTGGAGTCTCCCCAGGGGTCCCTCCGGCTGCTCCGGCCTCGGTGGCTGAACCCCCGGCTTGGGTAGAAGTGTTTTCTAAATCTATCTCCCAGTCCTTCGCCGACTCCATGGGACAGTTGTCCCGGACTTTGCTGAGCATGCATCAGCCCCCTTCACAGGGTGCCTCTGCTGCTTCGGCTCGCTCTGCAGAGCTCACAGAGGATTCTTCATCTGCTCCCAGACCCCGTCCTCCTAAGAGGAGACGCAGGGACCCCTCTCCCTCCTCGTCCCGCGGCTCCGATTCACGAGCCGACTCGCAGGACGAGGAGGATGTCTTTACTGGGGGCTCGGACGCTACCTCCATGTGCCCCATTGATCTGACCGAGGGTGATGCGGATGTTAGTAACTTGATTGCGTCCATTAATTCCGTACTGGACCTCAATCCGCCAGTATCAGAGGAGCAACCCTCTCTGGCAGAAAAGCACCAGTTTACCTTGCCTAAGAGAACAAGGAGTGTGTTCTTTAACCACTCCAGTTTTCAAGCCACTGTGTCCAAGCCCAGAGCCTGTCCTGACAAACGCTTCCCAAAGCGTGGTTCTGACGACCGTTATCCTTTTCCACCAGAGGTGGTCAAGGAGTGGGCTCACTCACCAAAGGTAGACCCTCCGGTGTCTAGACTCTCAGCCCGGACAGTTGTATCTGTGGCTGATGGCACCTCACTTAAGGATCCCACTGACCGCCAGGTTGACCTTCTGGCCAAGTCTGTCTATGAGGCGGCAGGGGCCTCGTTCTCCCCATCCTTTGCAGCAGTGTGGGCTTTCAAAGCCATCTCTGCTTCTCTGGCGGAGATACATTCCCTCACTAGGGACTCTATGCCTGAATTGGTTGCTTTATCTTCCCAGGCTTCAGCCTTTTCAGCCTACGCCATGTCTGCCATGCTGGAGGCCTCTCACCGCACTGCGGTGGCCTCCGCTAATTCCCTCGCTATCCGCAGGATCTTGTGGCTTCGACAGTGGAGGGCAGATGCTTCCTCAAAGAAGTACCTTGCTGGGCTCCCATTTGCTGGGTCCAGGCTGTTCGGTGAACAACTGGATGAAATAATTAAGCAGGCTACTGGCGGGAAGAGTACTTCCTTGCCACAGACTAAAACCAGGAAACCTGTCCAGGGCAGGAACCAGTCGAGGTTTCGTTCCTTTCGTTCCTCTAACTGGTCGTCCTCTAAGCCCTCGGCCTTGTCCACTAACTCAGCCAAGGACCAGAAGCCCACCTGGCGCAAGAAGCCGCGTCCACAAAAGTCCGCAGGAGCTGCTGCCACCAAGGCAGCCTCGTCTTGACTATCTGGCCGAGCCAGCAACGTCCTTGGTCGGTGGCAGGCTCTCCCACTTTGGCGACGTGTGGTTTCAACACGTCTCCGATCAGTGGGTGCGGAATATCATCTCCCACGGCTACAGGATAGAGTTCTCTTCCAGCCCGCCAAACAGATTTTTTCTGTCAACTCCCCCCTGCTCCAAGGCCGCCGCCTTCTCTCAGGCCGTGGCATCCTTGCAGGCCAGCGGAGTGATTGTACCGGTTCCCGCCAGGGAACGGTTCAGAGGTTTTTACTCAAATCTCTTCCTAGTCCCCAAAAAGGACGGTTCCTTCCGGCCCATCCTGGATCTCAAGCTTCTCAACAAGCATGTTCAGGTGCGGCACTTTCGCATGGAGTCTCTGCGATCAGTCATTGCCTCAATGACCCAAGGAGATTTCCTGGCATCCATCGACATCAGAGATGCCTATCTGCATGTGCCAATTGCAGTTTCACACCAGCGTTGGCTACGTTTTGCAATCGGAGAGGAACATTTCCAATTCGTGGCTCTTCCCTTCGGGTTAGCCACGGCCCCTCGAGTATTTACCAAGGTCATGGCAGCAGTGGTTGCGGTTCTGCACCTCCAGGGGTTGGCAGTGACTCCTTACCTGGACGACCTTCTTGTCAAGGCTTCATCCAGCGCAGACTGTCAGCGGAGTGTCTCGCTCACTCTCGCCACTCTTGTTCAATTCGGGTGGCTTGTCAATCTGCCCAAGTCCACTTTGACTCCGACCCAAGAACTCACGTACCTAGGGATGCAATTCGAGACTCTGCCGGCACTTGTCAAGCTGCCCTTAGTCAAACAGCAGTCCCTCCATCTGGCGGTGTGCTCTCTGTTGAGGCCCCGTCGTCATTCCATCAGGCACCTCATGCAGGTGCTGGGTCAGATGGTGGCGTCAATGGAAGCGGTTCCCTTTGCCCAGTTCCATCTGCGTCCTCTGCAGCTGGACATTCTCCGCTGTTGGGACAAGCGGACTTCTTCCTTGCACAGGTTGGTGGCTCTGTCGCCACAGACCAGGAGCTCTCTTCAGTGGTGGCTTCGGCCCCTCTCTCTGTCTCAGGGACGCTCCTTCCTGACCCCGTCCTGGGTGATCCTCACCACGGATGCCAGTCTTTCCGGCTGGGGAGCAGTATTTCTCCACCACCGAGCACAGGGCACTTGGACTCCATCCGAATCAGCCCTCTCGATCAATGTGCTGGAAATCAGAGCTGTGCTCTTAGCTCTCGTAGCCTTTCGCCACCTGTTGGCGGGCAAGCACATTCAAGTCCAGTCAGACAACGCGACAGCAGTTGCCTACATCAATCACCAGGGCGGGACTCGCAGCCGCCTAGCAATGTTGGAGGTTCAACGCATCCTTCAGTGGACGGAGGACTCCAAGTCCACCATATCCGCAGTCCACATCCCAGGCGTAGAAAACTGGGAGGCAGATTATCTCAGCTGTCAAACCGTGGACAACGGCGAGTGGGCTCTGCATCCGGCAGTGTTCCGGTCGATCTGCCGCAAGTGGGGAACTCCGGAAGTGGATCTAATGGCATCCCGGCACAACAACAAGGTCCCGGTTTACGTGGCTCGCTCCCACGATCCTCAGGCCTTTGCAGCGGACGCGCTGGTTCAGGATTGGTCCCAGTTCCGTCTGTCTTACGTGTTTCCCCCTCTAGTTCTCTTGCCCAGAGTCCTGCGCAAGATCAGAATGGAGGGCCGTCGGGTCATACTCATTGCTCCAGACTGGCCCAGGCGAGCTTGGTACCCAGACCTGCTCCGTCTGTCCGTAGAGGTGCCGTGGCATCTCCCAGATCGTCCAGACCTTCTCTCACAAGGTCCGTTTTTCCGCCAGAATTCTGCAGCTCTCAGATTGATGGCGTGGCTCTTGAGTCCTGGATCCTGACGGCTTCCGGCATTCCTCCCGAAGTCATCTCCACTATGACTCAGGCTCGGAAGTCTTCCTCGGCCAAAATTTACCACAGGACTTGGAGAATTTTCCTGTCCTGGTGTCGTTCTTCCGGCCATGCCCCTTGGCCTTTTTCCCTGCCGACCCTTCTGTCCTTCCTGCAGTCTGGTCTGCAGCTAGGACTATCCCTCAATTCCCTCAAGGGACAGGTCTCGGCTCTGTCAGTGTTGTTCCAGCGGCGTATCGCCCGGCTGGCTCAGGTGCGCACCTTCATGCAGGGCGCATCTCACATCATTCCGCCTTACCGGCGGCCTCTGGATCCCTGGGACCTTAATCTGGTCCTCACGGCCTTGCAGAAACCCCCTTTTGAGCCACTTAGGGAGGTTTCTTTGTCCAGTCTTTCACAGAAAGTGGTCTTTCTAGTGGCCATAACTTCCCTCAGGAGAGTCTCTGATTTGGCTGCGCTCTCCTCGGAGTCACCTTTTTTGGTTTTTCACCAAGACAAGGTGGTTCTTCGTCCGTCTCCGGACTTTCTTCCTAAGGTGGTATCTCCTTTCCACCTTAACCAGGATATTTTCCTGCCTACCTTTTGTCCGGCTCCTGTTCATCGCTTTGAAAAAGCGTTGCATACTCTGGATCTGGTGCGGGCGCTCCGGATCTATGTGTCTCGCACCGCTGCTCTTAGGCGGTGCACCTCTCTCTTTGTGCTGACCACTGGTCAGCGTAAGGGCCTCTCGGCTTCTAAGCCGACCCTAGCTCGCTGGATTAGGTCGGCCATTTCCGATGCCTACCAGTGTACTCAGGTGCCTCCCCCGCCGGGGATCGAGGCACACTCGACCAGACCTGTCGGTGCCTCTTGGGCTTTCAGGCACCAGGCTACGGCTCAGCAGGTCTGTCAGGCTGCCACTTGGTCCAGTCTGCATACCTTTTCGAAGCACTACCAAGTGCATGCTCATGCTTCGGCAGATGCGAGCTTGGGCAGGCGCATCCTTCAGGCGGCTGTCGCCCATTTGTGAAGTTAGGTTTCGCCTACTTCTCAGTTTTCTGTTTATTCCCACCCATGGACTGCTTTGGAACGTCCCATGGTCTGGGTCTCCCATAAGGAACGATGAAGAAAAAGAGAATTTTGCTTACTTACCGTAAATTCTTTTTCTTATAGTTCCGACATGGGAGACCCAGCACCCTCCCTGTTGCCTGTTGGCAGTTTTCTTGTTCCGTGTGTTTTCACCGGCTGTTGTTGTAGACAGAGGTTCCGGTTGTTCCGGGTTTTGCTCTATCTCTACTTATGGGTGGATGTCCTCCTTCAGCTTTTGCACTAAACTGGCTATATTTGGTTATCCAGGGGGTGTATATGCTAGGAGGGAGGAGCTACACTTTTTAGTGTAGTACTTTGTGTCCTCCGGAGGCAGAAGCTATACACCCATGGTCTGGGTCTCCCATGTCGGAACTATAAGAAAAAGAATTTACGGTAAGTAAACAAAGAAGGGAATTTTGTTTACTTACCGTAAATTCCTTTTCTTCTAGCTCCAATTGGGAGACCCAGACAATTGGGTGTATAGCTACTGCCTCCGGAGACCACACAAAGCATTACACTTAAAAGTGTAAGGCCCCTCCCCTTCTGCCTATACACCCCCCGTGGGATCACGGTTCCTCAGTTTTAGTGCCAAAGCAAGAAGGAGGAAAGCCAATAACTGGTTTAAGAACAAATTCAATCCGAAGGAACATCGGAGAACCGAAACCATTCAACATGAACAACATGTGTACCCGAAAAAACAAAAATCCGTAAGCAAACAGGGCGGGTGCTGGGTCTCCCAATTGGAGCTAGAAGAAAAGGAATTTACGGTAAGTAAAAAAAATTCCCTTCTTCTTTGGCGCTCCATTGGGAGACCCAGACAATTGGGACGTCCAAAAGCAGTCCCTGGGTGGGTATAATAACCCCTCGTGATAGGACCGTAAAAACAGCCCTACCCTACAGGTGGGCAGTCGCCGCCTGAAGGACTTGTCTACCTAGGCTGGCGTCCGCCGAAGCGTAGGTATGCACTTCATAGTGTTTGGTAAAAGTGTGCAGACTCGACCATGTAGCCGCCTGGCACACCTGCTGAGCCGTAGCCTGGTGTCGTAATGCCCAGGACGCACCCACGGCTCTGGTAGAATGGGCCTTCAGCCCTGAGGGAACCGGAAGCCCAGCAGAACGGTAGGCTTCAAGAATTGGTTCCTTGATCCACCGAGCCAAGGTTGACTTGGAAGCCTGCGACCCTTTACGCTGGCCAGCGACAAGGACAAAGAGTGCATCCGAGCGGCGCAGGGGCGCCGTGCGGGAATTGTAGATCCTGAGCGCTCTCACGAGATCCAACAAATGCAAATCCTTTTCACATTGATGAACTGGACGAGGGCACAAGGAAGGCAAGGAGATATCCTGATTGAGATGAAACGGGGATACCACCTTAGGGAGAAACTCCGGAATAGGGCGCAAAACCACCTTGTCCTGGTGAATCACTAGGAAGGGAGATTTGCATGACAGCGCTGCTAGCTCGGACACTCGTCGAAGAGACGTGACCGCTACTAGAAAGGCCACTTTCTGTGAAAGGCGAGAAAGGGAAACATCCCTCATAGGCTCGAAAGGCGGCTTCTGGAGAGCAATTAGAACCCTGTTCAGATCCCAGGGCTCTAACGGCCGCTTGTAAGGAGGGACGATATGACAGACCCCTTGCAGGAACGTGCGTACCTGAGGAAGTCGTGCTAGGCGCTTCTGAAAAAATACCGATAGCGCTGAGACTTGCCCCTTGAGGGAGCTGAGCGCCAAACCTTTTTCCAACCCGGATTGCAGGAAGGAAAGAAAGGTAGGCAATCTAAATGGCCAGGGAGAGACTCCCTGAGCAGAGCACCAAGACAAGAATATTTTCCACGTCCTGTGGTATATCTTGGCGGAAGTAGGTTTTCTGGCCTGTCTCATGGTGGCAATGACCTCTTGAGACAATCCTGAACCCGCTAGGATCCAGGACTCAATGGCCACACAGTCAGGTTCAGGGCCGCAGAATTCTGATGGAAAAACGGCCCTTGAGACAGCAAGTCTGATCGGTCTGGTAGTGCCCACGGTTGGCCTACCGCGAGGTGCCACAGATCCGGGTACCACGACCTCCTTGGCCAGTCTGGAGCGACGAGGATGGCGCGGCGGCAGTCGGACCTGATCTTGCGCAGCACTCTGGGCAACAGAGCCAGAGGTGGAAACACATAAGGAAGCTGGAACTGCGACCAATCTTGAACTAAGGCGTCTGCCGCCAGAGCTCGGTGATCGTGAGACCGTGCCATGAAAACTGGGACCTTGTTGTTGTGCCGAGACGCCATTAGGTCGACGTCCGGCATCCCCCAGCGGCGACAGATCTCCTGAAACACGTCCGGGTGAAGAGACCATTCCCCTGCGTCCATACCCTGGCGACTGAGGAAGTCTGCTTCCCAGTTGTCCACGCCTGGGATGTGAACTGCGGATATGGTGGAAGCCGTGTCTTCCACCCACGTCAGAATCCGCCGGACTTCCTGGAAGGCTTGCCGACTGCGAGTTCCTCCTTGGTGGTTGATGTATGCCACCGCTGTGGAGTTGTCCGACTGAATACGGATCTGTTTGCCTTCCAGCCACTGCTGAAAGGCTTGTAGGGCAAGATACACTGCTCTGATCTCCAGAACGTTGATCTGAAGAGTGGACTCTTGCTGAGTCCACGTACCTTGAGCCCTGTGGTGGAGAAAGACTGCTCCCCACCCTGACAGACTCGCATCTGTCGTCACTACCGCCCAAGATGGGGGTAGGAAGGATTTCCCTTTCGACAAGGAGGTGGGAAGTAGCCACCATCGAAGAGAATCCTTGGCCGCCTGAGAGAGAGAGACGTTGCTGTCGAGGGACTTCAACCTCCCGTCCCATTGGCGGAGAATGTCCCATTGTAGTGGACGCAGATGAAACTGCGCGAAAGGGACCGCCTCTATTGCTGCCACCATCTTCCCTAGGAAGTGCATGAGGCGTCTCAAGGGGTGCGACTGACCCTGAAGGAGAGATTGCACCCCTGTCTGCAGTGAACGCTGTTTGTCCAGCGGAAGCTTCACTATCGCTGAGAGAGTATGAAACTCCATGCCAAGATATGTTATCGACTGGGTCGGGGTTAGATTTGACTTAGAAAAGTTGATGATCCACCCGAAACCCTGGAGGGTCTCCAGCGCCACGTTCAGGCTGTGTTGGCATGCCTCTTGAGAAGGCGCCTTGACCAGCAGATCGTCTAAGTAAGGGATCACAGAGTGTCCCTGAGAGTGTAGGACTGCAACTACAGCTGCCATGACTTTGGTGAAGACCCGTGGGGCTGTCGCCAGACCAAAGGGCAGGGCTACGAACTGAAGGTGTTCGTCTCCTATAACGAAGCGGAGAAAACGCTGATGCTCTGGTGCAATCGGTACGTGGAGATAAGCATCCTTGATGTCTATTGATGCTAGGAAATCTCCTTGAGACATTGCGGCGATGACGGATCGGAGGGATTCCATCCGGAACCGTCTGGTTCTCACGTGGTTGTTGAGAAGTTTTAGGTCCAGAACGGGACGGAAGGATCCGTCCTTTTTCGGAACCACAAACAAATTGGAGTAAAAACCGTGACCTTGCTCTTGAAGAGGAACAGGGATCACCACTCCTTCCGCCTTTAGAGAGCACACCGCCTGCAGGAGAGCATCGGCTCGGTCGGGAGGCGGAGACGTTCTGAAGAATCGAGTTGGAGGACGAGAACTGAACTCTATCCTGTACCCGTGAGACAGAATGTCTCGCACCCAACGGTCTTGGACCTGTGGCAGCCAAATGTCGCCAAAGCGGGAGAGCCTGCCACCGACCGAGGATGCGGAGGGAGGAGGCCGGAAGTCATGAGGAAGTCATGAGGAAGCCGCCTTGGTAGCGGGTCTCCCGGCTGTCTTTTTTGGGCGTGACTGAGCCCGCCAAGAATCTGAACTCCTCTGATCTTTTTGAGTCCTTTTGGACGAGGAGAATTGGGACCTGCCCGAGCCTCGAAAGGACCGAAACCCCGACTGTCCCCTCCTCTGTTGGGGTTTGTTTTGTCTGGGCTGAGGTAAGGATGAATCCTTACCCTTGGACTGTTTAATGATTTCATCCAAGCGCTCACCAAACAGCCGGTCACCAGAAAATGGCAAACTGGTTAAACATTTCTTGGAAGCAGAATCTGCTTTCCATTCCCTTAACCACAAGGCTCTGCGTAAAACCACGGAGTTGGCAGATGCCACTGCCGTACGGCTCGTAGAGTCCAGGACAGCATTAATCGCGTAAGACGCAAATGCAGACATTTGAGAGGTTAAGGATGCCACCTGCGGAACAGATGTACGTGTGACCGTGTCAATCTGTGCAAGACCAGCTGAAATAGCTTGGAGCGCCCATACGGCTGCGAATGCAGGAGCAAACGACGCGCCGATAGCTTCATAGATGGATTTCAACCAGAGCTCCATCTGTCTGTCAGTGGCATCTTTAAGTGCAGCCCCATCCTCCACTGCAACTATGGATCTAGCCGCAAGTCTGGAGATAGGGGGATCCACCTTGGGACACTGGGTCCAGCTCTTGACCACGTCAGGAGGAAAGGGATAACGTGTATCCTTAAGCCGTTTGGAGAAACGCTTATCTGGATAAGCGTGGTGTTTCTGGACTGACTCTCTAAAGTCAGAATGATCCAGAAAAGTACTTAATTTACGCTTGGGAAACCTGAAATGGAATTTCTCCTGCTGTGAAGCTGACTCCTCCACTGGAGGAGCTGGGGGAGAAATATCCAACATTTTATTGATGGACGCGATAAGATCATTCACTATGGCGTCACCATCAGGAGTATCCAGATTGAGAGCGGTCTCAGGATCAGAATCCTGATCAGCTACCTCCGCCTCATCATACAGAGAACCCTCGTGCTGAGACCCTGACCAGTGAGATGAAGTAGAGGGCCGCTCATAGCGAGCTCGCTTAGGCTGTCTGGGACTGTCGTCCGTGTCAGAGCCATCATCCTGGGATGCGTGGAACACCCCCGGAGCCCGGAGCTGTTCCAACTGAGGGGGGCCAGGGAGCAATGAATCAACAGTGCCCATGGTCTGAGTTACTGGTCTAGACTGCAAAGTCTCTAGAATCTGAGACATAGTCACAGATAATCTATCAGCAAAAATTGCAAACTCTGTCCCCGTCACCTGGACAGTATTCACAGGTGGATCTCTCTGGGACACCTCCAGCAGAGGCCCCGGCCGAGCAGGGGGCACAGGGACCGAACACTGCACACAATGGGGGTCAGTGGAACCTGCCGGTAGAACAGCCTCACAAGCGGTGCAAGCAGCATAAAAAGCCTGTGCCTTGGCACCCCTGTTTTTTGCGGACGACATGCTGTATCCTCCACAGAGTAATCCAGGAGGGTATATAGCCAAGAATCACCAGCGACCGTTTAGTGCAATGTATAGCATGCAAGCATAAAAATACAGTTGAACACTTCGTCACTAGTGGGGTCAGCACCAGAGGTGCCTCTTACCGCCCGCTAAAAGCGGGTTGTAGTCGCCAGAATCCCGTGCCTGGGTCTCCCAGAACTTGTCTCCCCTTTCCAGCTCAGCCTGCACCTCAGGAATGGCTGCCGGCGTTCTGTGAAGAGGGGCGGACCGTGGGCGTGCCTCAGACAAAGTGCGGGAAACTGGCTTCCCACTGTGCTCAATGTGAGGGCTGGAGTATGTAAAGCAGATTCCAGCCCTCAGCGCTGACGTTCTGCATAGCGTCCCGCCCTTCCCCTGACTGGCAGGCCTGAGGGCGGGAACGAAACGGAACTAGGCCGCAAAAGCCGGGGACTCTAGTAAAAAGCGCGGCCGACAAATATGCACGGCCAGCGCGGAAGTCCCCGGCGCACCACAAGTCCCAGCCGCGTCGCAGTAAAAACTGCCAGCAGGGGCCGGCACGGCAGTTCCCCACACATAAACTCCCTTAGCAAGCTGTGGAAGTGTGGCACAAGCGCAGCAGCGCTATTGTCCCCGGCGCACTAACACACCCAGCAATGCTGCAGTGTGTGCGCGGTCTGTACGGGGACACAGAGTACCTTGGTGTAGCAGGGCCCTGTCCCTGACGATACTCCGCTCCATATCCAGCAGATTTCCCAGGGGCTGTGGACGGAGCACGGTCTCTGTGCCTGGAGACCGGAAAATCCCACTTCACCCAGAGCCCAAAGGGGGATGGGGAAGGATGCAGCATGTGGGCTCCAGCCTCTGTACCCGCAATGGGTACCTCAACCTTAACAAACACCGCCGACACAAAGTGGGGTGAGAAGGGAGCATGCTGGGGGCCCTGTTATGGGCCCTCTTTTCTTCCATCCGACATAGTCAGCAGCTGCTGCTGACTAAACAGTGGAGCTATGCGTGGATGTCTGCCTCCTTCGCACAAAGCTTGAAAACTGAGGAACCCGTGATCCCACGGGGGGTGTATAGGCAGAAGGGGAGGGGCCTTACACTTTTAGTGTAATGCTTTGTGTGGCCTCCGGAGGCAGTAGCTATACACCCAATTGTCTGGGTCTCCCAATGGAGCGCCAAAGAAATTCTTTTTTTTTAATGACTTGCCTAGCGTGTGTAATGCGTAGGCGATGTAGCAGAAACAGACAGCCATGTAGCAGAGCTGAATGGCAGACGACAGCAGACACAGACAGAGCCGCACGATCAGAATGAACTCCACCCGACTTCATTGTCATGTCGCGGCTCTGTCTGTGTCGCATCCTGATTAGCGGTCACTCGTGATGGACTCATCGGTGACCGCTAATCCCCTGAGTGACTGAATTGAGCAGCGCGATTAGTGCTGCCATCACTTCCCCTGAGTGACTGAATTGAGCAGCGCGATTAGTGCTGCCATCACTCAGGTTACACGCGGCTAGCTGTATTCAACCCCCCCCCCGCGATCGCAACTCACCTGTGACTTCATTGCTGTCACTCGGACGACTTGCTGTCACTGTTGGAGGATCCAGCGGTGGCCGCGAGTAACCTGAGTGACATCAGCTGATCGCGCCTCTCACCTCAGTTGCTGCGTGGAGCTGACAGGAGCGGCGGTGTCTTCTGCAGTTCCTGTCAACTTCATGTAGCAGAGCTGAGAGCGTCGTGGGGCCTCTGTGGATTACGTTGAACAAGGATGGGTTATTTGGGGACTAAAATAAAGTGGTGAACGAGGGTCTTTGTTTTATTTTATTATTTCAAATAAAGGATTTTTTCACTGTGTGTTTATTAACTTTAATTTACAGGTTAATCATTGCGGGTGTCTCATAGACGCCTGCAATGATTAATCTAGGACTTATTGGCAGCTATGGGCTGCCATTAACTCCTTATTACCCCGTTTTCCAACGCACCAGGGCAAATCGGGATGAGCCGGGTACTGTCCCAGAACAGTCGCATCTAATGGATGCAGCAATTCTGGGCGGCTGCTGGCTGATATTGTTAGGCTGGGGGGCTCCCCATCCTGAGAATACCAGCCTTCAGCCGTATGGCTTTATCTGGCTGGTAATAAAATTGGGGGGGGGGGAGGACCGCACGCCGTTTTTTTAATTTATTTATTTTTTAAATGCACAGCATAGACACGCCCACCTCCTTCTCTGATTGGTTGCAGTGAGACAGCTGTCACTCATCGTGGGGGCGTGTCTGACTGCAACCAATCATAGGCGCCAGTGGGCGGGGAAAGCAGGGAATACGAGATTGAATAATGAGCGGCCGGCTTTTTCAAAAGGGGAGAAGCCGCCGGAGCAGTGTGAACGCCGTGCAGCGCCGCACCGGGGATCAGTGAGTATGAGAGAGGGGGGCAGAGGGATAGACTGACATGGACAGAGAGAGGGACAGAGATAGTGACCGACTGACAGAGAATAGAGATTGACAGACATTGTGAGACATCACTCGTTTCCAGTGTTTTAGGAAACATGCGAGAAATGTATTTAGAAAATCGGATGTCACTAGGATGGTGTGAGTGCCGTCCCGTGACATCCGATTTTTTACACGCTCCCATAGACTTGCATTGGAGAGACTCGCCGAGAAACTCGCAAAAAAGCAGCATGCTGCGATTTTTTTCTCAGCCCAATTTGGACTGAGAAAAAAAATCGCAAATGCGAGCTGACTCATTCACTAACATGTGTCCGATTCCAATGCGAGATTTTGTCACACTGCTCTACTGCGAGAAACTCACAAGTGAGAAGCAGCCCTAATAATCCCTGCGGAAGAGAAAGATCTCCCACAGGGTGCAAGTAAATAGAATGTTACTAATATACACACAGCATTATAGCAGTTATATTTTTGTACATAGGGGCAGTATTATAGTAATTATATTCTTGTACATAGGGGCAGTATTATAGCAGTTATATTCTTGTACATAGGGAGCAGTATTATGGTAGTTATATTCTTGTACATAGGGAGCAGTATTATGGTAGTTATATTCTTGTACATAGGGGCAGTATTATAGTAGTTATATTCTTGTACATAGGGAGCAGTATTATGGTAGTTATATTCTTGTACATAGGGGCAGTATTATAGTAGTTATATTCTTGTACATAGGGGCAGTATTATAGTAGTTATATTCTTGTACATAGGGAGCAGTATTATAGTAGTTATATTCTTGTACATAGGGGGCGGTATTATAGTAGTTATATTCTTGTATATAGGGGCAGTATTATAGTAGTTATATTCTTGTACATAGGGGCAGTATTATAGTAGCTATATTCTTGTACATAGGGGGCAGTATTATAGTAGTTATATTCTTGTACATAGGAGCAGTATTATAGTAGTTATATTCTTGTACATAGGGGCAGTATTATAGTAGATATATTCTTGTACATAGGGGCAGTATTATGGTAGTTATATTCTTGTACATAGGGGCAGTATTATAGTAGTTATATTCTTGTACATAGAGGCAGTATTATAGTAGATATATTCTTGTACATAGGGAGCAGTATTATAGTAGTTATATTCCTGTACATAGGGGGCAGTATTATAGTAGTTATATTCCTGTACATAGGGGCAGTATTATAGTAGTTATATTCTTGTACATACGGATAGTATTATAGTAGTTATATTCTTGTACATAGGAGCAGTATTATAGTAGTTATATTCTTGTACATAGGGGCAGTATTATAGTAGTTATATTCTTGTACATCTTGTACATAGGAGCAGTATTATAGTAGTTATATTCTTGTATATAGGAGCAGTATTATAGTAGTTATATTCTTGTATATAGGGGCAGTATAATAGTAGTTATATTCTTGTACATAGGGAGCAGTATTATGGTAGTTATATTCTTGTACATAGGGAGCAGTATTATGGTAGTTATATTCTTGTACATAGGGGCAGTATTATAGTAGTTATATTCTTGTACATAGGGAGCAGTATTATGGTAGTTATATTCTTGTACATAGGGGCAGTATTATAGTAGTTATATTCTTGTACATAGGGGCAGTATTATAGTAGTTATATTCTTGTACATAGGGAGCAGTATTATAGTAGTTATATTCTTGTACATAGGGGGCGGTATTATAGTAGTTATATTCTTGTATATAGGGGCAGTATTATAGTAGTTATATTCTTGTACATAGGGGCAGTATTATAGTAGATATATTCTTGTACATAGGGGCAGTATTATAGTAGTTATATTCTTGTACATAGAGGCAGTATTATAGTAGATATATTCTTGTACATAGGGAGCAGTATTATAGTAGTTATATTCCTGTACATAGGGGGCAGTATTATAGTAGTTATATTCCTGTACATAGGGGCAGTATTATAGTAGTTATATTCTTGTACATACGGATAGTATTATAGTAGTTATATTCTTGTACATAGGAGCAGTATTATAGTAGTTATATTCTTGTACATAGGGGCAGTATTATAGTAGTTATATTCTTGTACATCTTGTACATAGGAGCAGTATTATAGTAGTTATATTCTTGTATATAGGAGCAGTATTATAGTAGTTATATTCTTGTATATAGGGGCAGTATTATAGTAGTTATATTCTTGTACATAGGGGCAGTATTATAGTAGTTATATTCTTGTATATAGGGGCAGTATTATAGTAGTTATATTCTTGTACATAGGGGGGCGGTATTATGTCTCACTTACTGTTGACTGACACGTTTTGATGGAGATTATTATAGACGATGACTCTGATGTTTCGCTCCCACGTGTTGTCAGCTGATAGCAGTACGGTGTATGTCCCGGAGTCGTTCTCTTGCAGGTTGTGCAGTAATAGTGATGCAGTGAGAGGGGTGAACTCCGCGCGGTGTTTATACTTCGGGTAGATGATGAGATTTCCGTATTCCCATATGGGGGACCCCCGGGGGCTGATGGAGCAGTTGGCCGCGCTGTAGTAGATGATGGCTTGGTCCCCAGTTCTCCATCTTATCTTATAGTTGCTGATGTTGGGTGTTAGATGATACGACGTCTCCAGGAGCACAGATTGTCCCACGCTGCCATTTATCCTGTCACGAACAATATAAATGCCCCTTCCTGATAAAGAATCTGCAACCGTAAAATAGAGTCATACTGCGACATGGCCTGTACCTCTGTGCCGCCATACACGTGCAGCACTACTCACCAGACAGGAGCAGCAGGACAGCGGGGACGATGCAGGTGACACCTTCCATGTTCACGATGAACAGAGTAAGATACGTTTCATGGTAGAAGCGTGTGGTCAGGAGTGGACAGGAAGCAGAAAACCCACTGCCCGCGGCAGGAGAGACAACAAGCAACGCTCTGAGCATGAAGTGATGAGAAAATACAGAGCAGATCTGTGCGGGTGCCAAAGAAAGGCAAAGAAGAGAAGCCATGGCCATGGCAGGGGGGGGACCGAGGCAGGGGGGGGACCGAGACAGGGGGGACAGAGAGAGGGGGGGTACAGGAAGAGACAGGCACGGGGGGGGGGAGAGACAGGCACGGAGGGTGGGACAGAGACAGGCAGAGGGGGTCAGACAGGCGGGCAGGGGGACAGAGACAGGCACGGAGGGGACAGAAAAAGGTCGGGGGGGGCAGAGACTGGCAGGGGGAGGACAGAGACTGGCAGGGGGAGGACAGAGACAGGCAGGGAGGACAGAGAAAGGCGGGGAGGACAGAGAAAGGCGGGGGAGCAGAGACAGGTAGGGAGGGGGGCAGAGACAGGCAGGGGTGGACAGAAACAGGCACAGGGGAGCATGGCAGGTAGAAGTGACAGGGACAGAGCCAGGCAGGGGGGACAAGAGACAAGTGGATGGGAGAGAGCCAGACAGAAGGGACTGAGCCAGGCAGGAGGGATAGAAAATAGCAAGGTGGACAGAGACAGACAGATGGGAGCACGGAATGTAGAGGGGACAGACAGGCAGGGGGGACAAAGACATCAGTGGGGACAGAAACAGGCTGGAGGGACAGACACCAGCAAAAGAGGACAAAAACAGGCAGAGGTGAGCATGGCAGGTAAAGGGGACGGGAACAGAGACCTGCAGGGGGAACAGAGACCTGCAGGGGGGATAGAGACAGGCAGGGGGACAGAAACAGGCTGGGAGGACAGAGACCAGCAAAAGGGGACAAAAACAGGCAGAGGGGAGCACGGCAGGTAAAGGGGACGGGAACAGAGACATGCAGGGGGGATAGAGCCAGGCAGGGGGACAGAAACGGGCTGGGGGGACAGAGACTGGAAAAGGGCAGAAACAGGCAAAGGGGTCAGAGCCAGGCAGAGGGGACAGAGACAAATGGGGGGATAGAGGCAGAGGGGACAGACAGGGGGATAGAGAAAGGCAGAGGGGACAGAATCGGGCAGAGGGGATAGAGTTAAGGAGAGAGTACTGAAGCATTAAAGGAGAGACAGGTAGAGGGGCCACTGACAGACAAGGGGGACAGAGGCAGAGGGAAAAGAAACAGGCAGGAACAGAGGAAGCATTTTCACCTTTGCAATCATTTTTATTTGTATTGTGCAGTTACACAGCGGCAGAATTTGCTTCTGATGAATGATCATTATATTCAGAGTCCATTGCACCCGCCCCTCTGACTGTACATTATATTTCGCACCCGCCCCTCTGACTGTACATTATATTTCGCAGTGACCGGTGTGACTCTGCAGTCAGTTTTCTGAGTACAGCTCTTTTATCTTCAGGACGGACTGGCTCCACCATTGCTCCCAGCGCTGCGCTGCCCGATGCTGCTGCGTCCTCTCCTCTTCGATGTCGGTCAGGGCCAATTCTGCATCTTCTAGAAATTTCTAAAGTGCAGTAATTGAAGGATTAAAGATTTACAACTTTGAAACACTTGTAACATTCCACCAGGTGTGATGCGACTATATTGGTAGGGTCTTCGCTTCCCACCCCTCTTACTTTCTTCCATCACAATATTAGCAGCCTTACCCTGTAAGCAGCGTCCCGGGCCTCCACTGTGGAGATGTGACCTAAGGTGGTCTTGGCGGTGGTCACTGAGGCCGTTTCCAGGCTCCCGTTGTCTCTAATCTTCGTATGAGCCGAATCCTTGAGTGGGATCCCCGGCCAAACCCTGCGGGACAGAAAACTCAGGTGTTTCCTAACCACCTTATGTGCACACCGTCACGATTTTGAAGAGAATTTGGAGAATTTCCACTGTATTTCTGCTCCAAACACTAAACAAAAAGACTCTGCACCTATCCTTACATTTAACTACCGTATGTTTCGTTTTATAAGACGCACTGGATTATAAGACGCACCCCAAATTTAGAGGAGGAAAATAGGGAAAAATAATTTTTGTTTTTAAAATCAGGGTCCGTGTTATACACCTACTGTGTCTTTAAATTAGTTCACCAGGGGGGAGCGACGGTGGTGTCGCGGCTCAGGAGGGTCACAGGAAGCAGGGTGATGCTGCGGGCTCGGAGGAGGCAGTGTTGCAGCTCAAGAGGCTCAATGGACGGAGGGTTGGTGATGCTACGGGCTCGGAGAAGGTGGTGTCGCGGCTCAGGAGGGTCAGTGGATGGAGGGTCGGTGATGCTGCGGGCTCAGAGGAGGGGGTGTTGCGGCTCAGGAGGGTCAGTGGACAGAGGGTTGGTGATGCTGCGAGCTCGGTGAAGGTGGTGTCGCGGCTCAGTGGACGGAGAGTTGGTGATGCAGCGGGCTCGGAGGAGGTGGTGTCGCAGCTCAGCAGGGTCAGTGGACAGAAGTTGGTGATGCTGTGGGCTCGGAGAAGGTGGTGTCGCAGCTCAGTGGACGGATGGTTGGCAACGTTGCAGGCTCGGAGGAGGGGGTGTCGCAGCTCAAGAAGGTCAGTGGACGGAGGTACTGCGGGCTCAGGGGTGTAGCGGCGGCGGACGCCATTGATACTGTCGATGGGCTATGGGCTTCATTGCACCGCTGGCAGTTCATGCAATGGACTGCAAGAAAATAGCCGTGAATGCGGCGCGTGCGCAGATGGGCCTCCTCGCCCGTTTTCTTGAAGGCCATTGCGTCAACTGCCGGTGGTTCAATGGCGCCCGCAGCCGCGACACCCTGGAGCCCGCAGTATCGCCGATCATCCACCCACTGCAGTGACGCCCACTCCTCTGAGCCTTCAATATTGCTGACCCTGCCTCCTATGACCCCACTCCACCACCGCCGCTCTGGTAAGCCATATCCGGATTATAAGACGCACCCCCATTTCCCCTCCAGTTTTGGGGGGAAAAAGTGCATCTTATAATCCGCAAAATACAGTACATAGATCAGCGATCCAGGGGTAGTGAGCATGTGCGACCACCACTTCTATACCCAGTGATTGGAGCAGTGGTCGCACATGCTCACTACATCGCCACTCACACAAGAACCGCTATTCACGTGATCAGAGCCGACCGCCACCATCATATAGTTATCACCTACCCTGTGAGTAGGCGCTACGTGTTTATGAGTTTAAGAGGCCAAAGCATCGCACCCCTCGTTCCTCTGCACTTTGTGTGTGCTTTCTCCCCCCACCTTGCAGGTCAGTGTTACCTGGAGCCGCGCTCGATCAGGGGCCGGTACTCCGTGTCTTCTAGCGGACGGCCGGCTTGCTTGCGTCTGATCAGTGTGGAAAGCTTCTGTTTCGGGATCTTGGTCTCTGCAGGTTAGAGCCACACTTATGAGTGATGCCCTGATTGGCGTCTATGGCCATAACCCGGCTTCCCTACCACTTACTGGCCGGTAACACATCATCCACAGTGAGGGCTTCGTCCAATTCCAGCAGCGTGCGCTCGGCGAGGGCCGCCAGAGAGGTGACGAAGCGCTGGATACTCTCCGAAACACATTCCTGGGAAAGGCAACACCAATAAAGAAGGGGGTCAGGGTTTTTTTTTTAATGCATTTTGACTACAGTGTCAAGAACTATTCTAATGACAAAAATTACTGTATTTTTTTGGATTATAAGATGCACTTTTCTTTCCAAAAATTTGGGAAGAAAATGAGGGGTGCGTCTTAAAATCGGAATTTAGCTTACCAGGGAGTGGTGGAGAATAGTCACAGGAGGCAGGGGCAATGCTGTGCTGCGGGCACTGCTCTGTGCGGTGGGCAGTGAGCCTCTGTGCAGCGGGCAGTGAGAGTCTCTGTGCGGCGGGCAGTGAGAAACTCTGCGGAGGGCAGTGAAAGCCTCTGTGCGGCGGGCAGTGAGCCTCTGTGCACCTGGCAGTGAGAGTCTCTGTGCGGTGGGCAGTGAGAAACTCTGCGGAGGGCAGTGAGAGCCTCTGTGCGGCGGGCAGTGAGAGCCTCTGTGCGGCGGGCAGTGAGCCTCTGTGCACCTGGCAGTGAGAGTCTCTGTGCGGCGGGCAGTGAGCCTTTGTGCGGCAGGCAGTGAGAGTCTCTGTGCAGCGGGCAATGAGGCACGGACCATTCTGAAGATGTCAGTGATGAGGGCTTCAAATAATGCCGCCCGGAGTCGGCGTGTGCGCAAATGGAGCTCTCGGCTCAAGATCTCATCTGCGCACGCACCGCCTCCGGTCCACATCTCCCAGCAACGGACTTAAGGAAAATGGCGCCCGGAGGTGGCGTGTGCACAGATGAGATCTCGGCTTGTCATTGAGCCGATATCTCAATCAGCGCACACGCCGACTCTGGTCGCCATTTCTTTGAAGCCTGCACCGCCGACATCTTCATAATTGCTCATGCCTCACCGCCTGCAGCGAGCACCAGCACAGAGCCCACTGCCCCAGCACAGCCCTGCAGCACGCATCTAGGCCCCCTCTGCACGGTCCGCAGCATCGCCGTACTCCAGCACCGCCCCTGCCTCCTGTGACCCCCCCCCTGATAAGACACCACCGTGTTATAAAACAGACCCCCAATTTTTTTTTTTTTAACTTTTTTTTCTCTCTAAATTTTAGGTGCGTCTTATAAAACGAAAGAAGGGAATTTTGTTTACTTACCGTAAATTCCTTTTCTTCTAGCTCCTATTGGGAGACCCAGACAATTGGGTGTATAGCTTCTGCCTCCGGAGGCCACACAAAGTATTACACTTTAAAAAGTGTAACCCCTCCCCTCTGCCTATACACCCCCCCGTGCATCACGGGCTCCTCAGTTTTGGTGCAAAAGCAGGAAGGAGGATACTTATAAATTGGTCTAAGGTAAATTCAATCCGAAGGATGTTCGGAGAACTGAAAACCATGAACCAAAAGAACAATTCAACATGAACAACATGTGTACACAAAAGAACAACAGCCCGAAGGGAACAGGGGCGGGTGCTGGGTCTCCCAATAGGAGCTAGAAGAAAAGGAATTTACGGTAAGTAAACAAAATTCCCTTCTTCTTTGTCGCTCCATTGGGAGACCCAGACAATTGGGACGTCCAAAAGCAGTCCCTGGGTGGGTAAAAGAATACCCTGAGAAAAAGAGCCAACAACGGCCCTCCTCCTACAGGTGGGCAACCGCCGCCTGAAGGACTCGCCTACCTAGACTGGCATCCGCCGAAGCATAGGTATGCACCTGATAGTGTTTCGTGAAAGTGTGCAGACTAGACCAGGTAGCTGCCTGACACACCTGCTGAGCCGTAGCCTGGTGCCGCAATGCCCAGGACGCACCCACGGCTCTGGTAGAATGGGCTTTCAGCCCTGAAGGAATCGGAAGCCCAGAAGAACGGTAGGCTTCAAAAATCGGTTCCTTGATCCACCGAGCCAAGGTTGACTTGGAAGCCTGCGACCCCTTACGCTGGCCAGCGACAAGGACAAAGAGCGCATCAGAACGGCGCAGTGGCGTCGTGCGAGACACGTAGATCCGGAGTGCTCTCACTAGATCTAACAAATGCAAATCCTTTTCACATTGGTGAATTGGATGAGGGCAAAATGAAGGTAAGGAAATATCCTGATTGAGATGAAAAGGGGATACCACTTTGGGGAGAAAGTCCGGGACCGGACGCAGAACCACCTTATCCTGGTGAGACACCAGGAAGGGGGCTTTGCATGACAGCGCTGCAAGCTCAGACACTCTACGGAGTGATGTGACTGCCACTAGAAATGCCACCTTCTGCGAAAGACGTGATAGAGAGACATCCTTCAGCGGCTCGAAAGGTGGTTTCTGAAGAGCCCGTAGAACCCTGTTGAGATCCCAGGGTTCCAGTGGACGCTTGTAAGGTGGAACTATGTGACAAGCTCCCTGCAGGAACGTGCGGATTGCGGAAGCCTGGCTAGACGCTTTTGAAAAAACACGGAAAGCGCCGAGACTTGTCCCTTGAGAGAGCCGAGAGACAAACCCTTGTCCATTCCAGATTGAAGGAAGGAAAGAAACGTGGGTAAGGCAAACGGCCAGGGGGTAAACCCCTTATCAGAGCACCAGGCTAAGAAGATCCTCCAAGCCCTGTGATAGATCTTGGCTGACGTTGGTTTCCTGGCCTGTCTCATAGTGGCAATGACCTCTTGAGATAACCCTGAGGACGCTAGGAGCCAGGACTCAATGGCCACACAGTCAGGTTGAGGGCCGCAGAATTCAGATGGAAAAATGGCCCTTGAGACAGCAAGTCTGGTCGGTCTGGGAGCGCCCACGGTTGACCCACCGTGAGGTGCCACAAGTCCGGGTCACACGACCTCCTCGGCCAGTCTGGAGCAACGAGGATGGCGCGGCGGCAGTCGGACCTGATCTTGCGCAACACTCTGGGCAGCATTGCCAGAGGAGGGAATACATAAGGCAGTCGAAACTGCGACCAATCCTGAACTAAGGCGTCCGCCGCCAGAGCTCTGTGATCCTGAGACCGTGCCATGAATGCCGGGACTTTGTTGTTGTGCCGAGACGCCATTAGATCGACGTCCGGCGTTCCCCAGCGGCAACAGATCTCTTGAAACACGTCCGGGTGAAGAGACCATTCCCCTGCGTCCATGCACTGGCGACTGAGAAAGTCTGCTTCCCAGTTTTCTACGCCTGGGATGTGAACCGCGGAGATGGTGGAGGCTGTGGCCTCCGCCCACAGCAGAATCCGCCGAACTTCTTGGAAGGCTTGACGACTGCGAGTGCCGCCCTGGTGGTTGATGTACGCGACCGCCGTGGCGTTGTCCGACTGTATGCGGATCTGCCTGCCCTCCAGCCACCGATGGAACGCTTTTAGGGCTAGATACACTGCCCTTATCTCCAGAACATTGATCTGAAGGGAGGACTCTGTCGGAGTCCAGGTTCCCTGAGCCTTGTGGTGGAGGAAAACCGCTCCCCACCCTGACAGACTCGCGTCCGTCGTGACCACAGCCCAGGATGGGGGCAGGAAAGATTTTCCCTTCGACAGGGAAGTGGGAAGAAGCCACCACTGAAGAGAGGTTTTGGCTGCCAGAGAAAGAGAGACGTTCCTGTCTAAGGATGTCGACCTCTTGTCCCATTTGCTGAGAATGTCCCATTGGAGTGGACGCAGATGAAACTGCGCAAAGGGAACTGCCTCCATTGCTGCCACCATCTTCCCCAGGAAGTGCATGAGGCGCCTCAAGGGGTGTGACTGGGCCCGAAGGAGAGATTGCACCCCTGCCTGCAGCGAACGCTGTTTGTCCAGCGGAAGCTTCACTATCGCTGAGAGAGTATGAAACTCCATCCCGAGGTAAGTCAGTGATTGGGTCGGAGTCAATTTTGACTTTGGGAAATTGATGATCCACCCGAACCTCTGGAGCGTCTCCAGAGCCACGGTCAGACTGTGTTGACATGCCACCCGGGAGGGTGCCTTGACTAGGAGATCGTCTAAGTAAGGGATCACTGAGTGGCCCTGAGAATGTAGGACCGCCACCACGGATGCCATGACCTTGGTGAAGACCCGTGGGGCTGTCGCCAGGCCGAAAGGCAGTGCCACAAACTGAAGGTGTTCGTCCCCAATGGCGAAACGCAGGAAGCGCTGATGCTCTGGTGCAATCGGTACGTGGAGATAGGCATCCCTGATGTCGATTGATGCCAGGAAGTCTCCTTGGGACATCGAAGCGATGACAGAGCGGAGGGATTCCATGCGAAACCGCCTGGTTCTCACATGTCTGTTGAGCAATTTGAGGTCCAAAACGGGACGGAATGAACCGTCCTTTTTTGGTACCACGAACAGGTTCGAGTAAAAGCCCCGACCACGTTCCTGAAGGGGAACGGGGATCACAACTCCTTCTGTCTTCAGAGTGTCCACCGCCTGAAAAAGTGCAACGGTTCGCTCGGGGGGCGGAGATGTTCTGAAAAAACGAGTCGGAGGACGAGAGCTGAACTCTATCCTGTAACCGTGAGACAGAATGTCCCTCACCCATCGGTCTTGGACATGTGGCCACCAGGCGTCGCAAAAGCGGGAGAGCCTGCCACCGACCGAGGATGCGGTTTGGGGAGGCCGAAAGTCATGAGGAGGCCGCCTTGGAGACGGTGCCTCCGGCGGTCTTTGGAGGACGTGACTTAGACCGCCATGCAGAAGAGTTTCTCTGGCTCTTCTGTGGCCTGTTGGACGATGAGGATTGGGACCTGGCTGAGGGCCGAAAGGACCGAAACCTCGCTTGAATTTTTCGTTGCTGAGGTCTCTTTGGTTTGGGCTGGGGTAAGGACGAGTCCTTTCCCTTGGATTGCTTAATAATTTCATCCAATTGTTCGCCAAACAATCGGTCGCCAGAAAAGGGCAAACCGGTCAAGAACTTCTTGGAAGCAGAGTCTGCCTTCCATTCGCGTAGCCACATGGCCCTGCGGACTGCCACCGAATTGGCGGATGCTACCGCTGTACGGCTAGCCGAGTCCAGGACAGCATTCATGGCGTAGGATGAAAATACCGACGCCTGAGACGTTAAAGACGCTACTTGCGGAGCAGAGGTACGGGTGACCGCATTAATCTCAGACAGACAAGCTGAGATAGCCTGGAGTGCCCACACTGCTGCAAAGGCTGGGGCAAAGGAAGCGCCTATGGCTTCATAGATGGATTTCATTAGGAGCTCTATCTGCCTGTCCGTGGCATCCTTGAGCGTTGAACCGTCAGCCACTGCTACTACGGATCTAGCCGCCAGTCTAGAGACTGGAGGATCCACCTTGGGACATTGAGCCCAACCCTTAACTACGTCAGAGGGGAAGGGGTAACGTGTGTCATTAAGGCGTTTAGTAAAGCGCTTGTCCGGGAAAGCCCTGTGCTTCTGGACAGCATCTTTGAAGTTCGAGTGATCGAAGAAAAAACTCCGAGTACGTTTGGGAAACCTAAATTGGTGTTTCTCCTGCTGTGCGGCCGACTCCTCTATAGGTAGAGCTGGGGGAGAAAGATCTAGCACCTGGTTGATGGACGCTATAAGGTCATTTACTAAGGCGTCCCCTTCAGGTGTATCAAGATTGAGAGCAACGTCAGGGTCAGAGTCCTGGGCTGCGACGTCCGCCTCGTCCTCCAGAGAGTCCTCAAGCTGAGACCCCGAACAGCGTGATGAAGTCGGGGAAGATTCTAAGCGAGCCCGCTTAGCCGGTCTGGGACTGCGGTCCGTGCCGGAGTCCTCCACGTAATAACTAGAGGCCACCCCAGGAGCACGCTTCGTCGCAGACCGAGAGGGGCCTGGGGGCGATCCCGCAGTGCCCGGGGCCTGTGTAAGGGCCGGTCTGGGCTGCAAAGCTTCTAGTATCTTAGCAGACCATTTGTCCATAGACTGAGCCATGGATTGTGAAAGTGACTCAGAGAGTTTCTCAGCAAAAGCTGCAAACTCTGTCCCTGCCGCCTGGACAGGGGAAGCCGGCGGTTCTACCTGGGCCGAGGGTCCCACCAGTGCCCCAGGCTCCGGCTGAGCGAGTGCCACATGGCCCGAGCATTGCTCACAGTGAGGGTAGGTGGAACCTGCAGGTAGCATAGCCGCACAAGAGGTACAGGTTGCAAAATAACCCTGTGTCTTGGCACCCTTGCTCCTTGTGAACGACATGCTGTAGTCTCCCAGGAGAGTGATCACTGAGGGATATATAGCCACAAGCTAACAGTACAGCCGAACCGAGAAAATGTATACAATATAATATATATATATACAGTTCAGCACTCTAGGGGGCCCAGCACCGGTGGGAAGAAGCCACCTGGCTTACCGACCGCTCAAGCAGTGTGTGGCCACCAGATTCCCTGCCTCGGGTCTCCCAGAGGTGCTGCCAGAAGTCCTCCACCGGCAGAATGTGCTTAAAACATGGCCGTCGGCGTTCACAGGGGAGGAGGGAGCCGTGGGCGTAACCACAAAAGTGCGGGAATCTGGTGCCCCAGAGTGAATAGTGAGGGGGGCGGAGGACAGCCAAGTGTGCTCCAGCCCTCACTGTCGGCGTCAGACCGACCGTCCCGCCCTTCCCCCTGACTGGCAGGCCCGGGGGCGGGAGTTTAAGGCACTAGGCCGCAAAAGCCGGGGACTAAAGTTAAAAACCGCGGCCGGCAAGCAGGCGCGGTCGGCGCGGTAGTCCCGGTCTCATACCAACAGCGCAGTCGCTGCAGCGTCTGAGGTCAAGGTGTTCCATGCACCGTCCCCAAGGGGACACAGAGTACCTGTAGATGCAGGGCCCTGTCCCTGATGATACTCAGTCTCCTGTCCGACAGAATCCCACAGGGGCTGCGGAGGGAGCCCGGTCCCAGTGCCTGGATGACCGGATAGGATCCCACTTCTCCCAGAGCCCCTAAGGGATGGGGAAGGAAAACGGCATGTGGCTCCGGCCTGTGTACCCGCAATGGGTACCTCAACCTTAACAACACCGCCGACTTAGTGGGGTGAGAAGGGAGCATGCCGGGGGCCCTGTTAGGGCCCTCTTTTCTTCCATCCGATATAATCAGCAGCTGCTGCTGACTAAAAATGGGAGCATGAGTGCATGTGTGCCTCCTTCAACACAAAGCATAAAACTGAGGAGCCCGTGATGCACGGGGGGGTGTATAGGCAGAGGGGAGGGGTTACACTTTTTAAAGTGTAATACTTTGTGTGGCCTCCGGAGGCAGAAGCTATACACCCAATTGTCTGGGTCTCCCAATGGAGCGACAAAGAAAATACGGTATATAAGATGACAGCCCGCTATTGTCTTGGGTACAGCGCTGCTTGCGGCGGTATTCACACTTCTCCTACCTTTAAGTGCTTGGCATTGGTATCGATCCGCGCCCGCTCTTCCCGCTGCCTCCGCTCCTCGTCTTGGCAGATCTGCTGTAAAGTCTGCGAGTTATCGGGATGGCCCAGGCTTGGCCTCAGCAGGTTCTTCAGGTCATCCTTGAAGACAACAGATTCTGTCATTGCTCATCCCCCCCCCCCCGCCCGCCAAGTGTCATTGTGCCCGAGCACCGCTTCCATACGTGGAGGGATGGTAGAGCTCCATTCACACGATCAGTTGTGGGGGGGTCGCAGCGATCAGCAAACAATCTTTTGGACCGGCGGGGGCAGAGGGTTCAGATACCTTAGTCTGGTTATCCTGGTTGATCTCTTTGGTGAACAGCGTTCGAGAGGCGTCGGTGGAGATTTGCATGGAGCTGAAGTTTTCTTCCCTTAGGCTCCTTATTATCAGAGGCGGCACGTGGCTCATCCTCTGCTCCAGCCGCTCCAGCTGCTCCCGGAGCTCTGTAATTACGGAAGAAGCCATTACTAATGAGTCACCGCACCCTCCGCAGACACCGCGACTGCTCGCACCACGGGGCGTTTACCCAGCACACAGTTATTGTGATACTCCAGGGCTTGCTTCTCGTAGGACTGAAGCTTGGACACCAAAGTGTCGGCACAATCTTCAAACGTCTCCTGCAGTACGTCCGGCCGGGCCACAGGGCGGCGCTCCTTCTTCTTGTAGAATTCCTGCAGCACAAGATTAATGTCGGCCACGGACGAAACATTGTCATGAAAAGTGTCCTGTAACGGCTACGTCTGAGACCTGAGACATTTGTTATTTCACCTTTAATGAAGCCGTTTGTTTTTGTGGAACAAGATAAAAAAAAATTATAGGTGCATACACCTATTTAACCCCTTTATGATATATATACACACACACACACATATAGGGGACTACATGTACCACAAGGGGCCCAGGATGGGGACATATATAACGCCATAGTAATATATATATATACCAGGATGGGTACATTTTTGCCAGGATCGGATAATCTATACACCAGGATGTGGGCTAGGATGGGATATACATAATGTATATGTGTGTGTGTGTGTGTATGTATGTAATGTGTGTGTGTATATATATATATATATATATATATATATATATATATATATATATATATATATATTATATATATATATATATATATATATATATACACACACACACATTACATACATACACACACACACACACATATATACATTATGTATATCCCATTCTAGCCCACATCCTGGTGTATAGATTATCCGATCCTGGCAAAAATGTACCCATCCTGGTATATATATATCACTATGCCGTTGTATATGTCCCCATCCTGGGCCCCTTGTGGTATATGTAGTCCCCCTCCTGGTATCTACTGTCCCCCTCCTGGTATCTACTGTCCCCCTCCTGGTGTATACTCTCCCCCTCCTGGTACATACTCTCCCCCTCCTGGTGCATACTCTCCCCCTCCTGGTGCATACTCTCCCCCTCCTGGTACATACTCTCCCCATCCTGGTGTATACTCTCCCCCTCCTGGTACATACTGTCTCCCTCCTGGTATCTACTGTCCCCCTCATGGTGTATACTCTCCTCCTGCTGGGCCCCTCCTGGTATGTATGTCCCCATTCTGGTAAATATGTCACCATTCTGTCTAATGCAAAAAACAACATTCTACTCACCGTCCCTGGTTCCCACATTGCGCAGCGTCCTCCTGTGTAGCCAGCGCACAGTGACCGGCAGCTTTCATCAGTGTCGGTGCTATTGCAATGCATGACGTCATTGCCATGCGCCACCAGTATGTATTGCAATACAGGGACCGAATGGATTCATTTCAGCTGGATGTGCAGCCTCAGATGCACATCCAGCTGAATCATGGGCTGGGGTCGGCGGGCCCCCTACACCTCGGGCCTGGATGCGATCCCTGCGACCACGATCATTCCGCACCTGGACATGGCTTTAGCAGGGGGCTTTAGAGGCCCCTGGCTGCCAATTCAACCCATAGGCACCCCATGAAAATATAGTTGGGGGATGATGGCCGCTAGAACAGCCAATTTTTGATTAAAAAGCAGCAATTGGAGCTAAGGGGCCGGTGCTGCCCTATGTACACCGGACTCCGCACAGCCACATCCAATGTGTGACATCCATGCACCTCACATGTTGGGAAGGGGTTAAGCTAAATTCTGCATTAGGCATTTATGATGTAGGTGCACTCGCCGGATGTTACCTCTGCCAAATACAGCAGGTGATCGTTGCTCTCCCACAGAATAGAAGTCAGGATGCCCTTAAAGTGACTGCAAAGAAAAGAAGAGAAATAATCAGTATAGCGCTCAAAGCAACAAAGTATAATGCTACCCCTACACCCAGAAATAAAAAGACTGGGGTCCCCATTGGTAACAAAGGCGAACGACCACCCTGGAACACTGCTGTGGAATATTTCGGTGCTATAGAGGAACTTACAGAACCGCTTCCTTAAGAAAAAGCAAAGGCACAAATCACCGCAGAAGCAAGAGGCTTTCATCTTACTCTGATTCCTCTTTCTTTTCTCCAAAAACCTGGTATTTCTTGTCAAACCGCGTCGGCTTCACCAACTTGCGAAGACTACGGGGGCAGAAAAAAAGAAAGAAGTGAAGATGCAAAATGTGGCCGGATCTTCCTGTGAGGCAGAAGCACGATCTTATATGACTGGGTTTTGCCTCATTTCTATATCCCGTCCCTTTCTATATACAGTCTGACCGTGCAGCCCATGTTGTACTGGACCCAGCGACTGAAGGATCAGACAAGGCTTTGGAGACATAATTCTGCATGGGAGCTGCATACGCAAAATGCTTGCATTTTATTAATCTTGGTTATATGCAAAATCTATTTTTTTATTTTGAAGCACCGTAATTTTTCTTTTTCAAGACGCACCCCAAATTTAGGAGGAAAAAAATATTTTTAATGTTAAAATGAGGGTCTGTCTTATAATCCTAGTGCGTCTTATATTAGCTCTCCGGGGAGGGGGGAGGGGGGAGGAGCGGTGGTAGTGGAGCGGCTCAGGAGGGTCACAGGAGGCAGGGGTGGCAATGCTTAGTAGGGGGTGTTGCAGCTCAGGAGGGTTGGCGATACTGTGGGCTTGCGGGTGTCGCGGTGGGCGCCATTGATGTGCGGGCAGGCTGCGGTGGTGTCACTGCAGTGGAGCGACTCAGGAGGGTCACAGGATGCGGTGTTTCGGCGGCAGGTGCATTGACCTGACTGCGGGCACAATTGAATCTCCCGCAGTTGATGAGATGGACTTCAAGAAAATGGCCGCGGAGGCGGCGTGTGTGCAGATAGGATTCCGCGGCCATTTTTTTGAAGTCCATCTCGTCAACCGCGGGAGATTCAATGGAGGCACAGTTAGATAAATGCACCCGCCGCCGAGACGCCCCGTCCTGTGACGCTCCTGAGTCGCTCCACTGCAGTGACACCACCACAACCTGCCCGCACATCAATGGCGCCCACCGCGACACCCGCAAGCCCACAGTATCGCCAACCCTCCTGAGCTGCAACACCCCCTCCTCAGCATTGCCCTGCCTCCTGTGACCCTCCTAACAGATCAATAGCGCCTGCTACGACACCCCCGAGCCCGTCCTGTGACCCTGCCTCCTATGACCCTGCTTCACCTCCGCCGCCCCAATACGCCATATCCTTTTTGTAAGTCGCACCCCCATTTTACCCCCAGTGGGGGAAAACAAGTGCGTCTTATAAACCGCAAAATACGGTATATTGCAGCGATAAAAAAAACAATAGAAAAGACCTTAAAGCCGACGGATTGGACATTACTTAGCGAACAATACCTGGGAGATGAGAACTTGACCTGGACGTTTTCCCCGTCACCAGAGCTGCCCTTCTTTTTACTTCCACTGCTGGGCCGTAATGGGGGGTGCGGGGTTGCGGGCGGATGTGACCCTGGAATGACAAATGATTGATACTGAAAAACGTCACATTGTGCAGAGATCAGCGTCCTATAGAAAATGGCAGGTTTGGCGATTGCACTTTTCTCCTGCAATATTACCGCCATGTAGGGATGTGGAGGTCGTCTGAGCTATAGCTGGTTTGTTCAAACGTAATAAGAATATCTCTGTATATAAATGATCAAAATGTAGATGTAGTTGCATAATTATATGTCTGTCTATGTAGCCATCGCATAGACCCATAGTATAATTCAAAGTTGTATAGTCATGAAGGAGTTAACCAAAGATAATGAAGCCAGAATGTGAAGCTGCAAAAGTATTATCAGTAATGTTCACACAGAAGGAATGTACGGGAGGCAGGCAATGTGCTGTGAGAAATTGGGGAGTGAAGCACTCTATGTTTAGCTTCAAGGTTATTCATGCTTACTGTATAATTGGATCTATCGAATACACGAGTTCAGTTGGTGATGCTGGCTCAAGGAGAACATGTCTCATGTATTCATTGTCTGATACTTTTATATCGGCTCTGATATATATATATAGCTAATACGGCACCGTCTCTGGATTCCCCGTAAGAAGATACCATTAGTAGTCTTCAACCAAAATTCCTCCCTTCACAGGGACAGCTTTATATAGGCAGAATGGCCGACCTGCTGCACCGGACTGCCCCGGATTCCCGTTGTCCTGCTCTTGTTCGGCTTCTCCGTATATTCTCTGTGTCCTATTGTATAAAAAGTAAACAGTTGAAGAGATTGTCGCATAATCATCTACCACCTACTCACATGAAAAATGTATGATGGCCGGGGGTCCGAGCACAGGGACCTCCACTGATCCCGCGAAAATGGGTGCTAAAGTCCCCTGGGTGAATGCGGCCACTGGACTTGTCACTGTTACGGGCACATGCTCACCACTGCTGTATTCACACAAGACAGTCTGGGATCGCCTGTTCTAAGAATCGGAGGGGTCTCAGCAGCCGGACCCAAAGTTCTGTGAGTAGGGGATACATATACAACCCCTTAAAGGGTGTCCATCATTTCAGTGAAGGTTTGATTGTGGAGTTCTGGCTGACGAGACACCCACCAATTGCCACAAAGAGGAGTGGCTCTGTGGCAATGAACGGGATGAATTGGGCGAGACAAGGGGCTCATGTCCCCCTCCTATACTCAGCATCCTGCAGACTCACTTCATGATGTTCTTTATGACGCCCACCGCCGCATCGTCTAGGGCCAGTTTTCCGATCCTGCTCGGATTTAGTAGACTCTCGGGGGTCCCAAATGTGACCCTCCCTTCTTGCTTCGATGCGACGTCGGCACGAGCAGCCGTGGCGATAGGACCTTGCAGGAGAGATTCTTGGAGAACGGGGTTGGGGTCCTGCAGGTTGGTAGAAACCAGGAGGAAGGAGTGCGGTTATATACATATACTAGTTGTACTCCCCGGCTTCGCCCGGGTTAATAACTGCTGTTAACAAAATAGAATGTATTAACAAAAATGTATTCTGCACACAAACCACAAAACAAATAGAAATGTAACTATTAAAAGGCAAAAACTAAGCTAATGAAGGGAATTTTGTTTACTTACCGTAAATTCCTTTTCTTCTAGCGCCTATTGGGAGACCCAGACAATTAGTTTTAATTGGGTGTATAGCTTCTGCCTCCGGAGGCCACACAAAGTATTACACTTTAAAAAGTGTAACCCCTCCCCTCTGCCTATACACCCCCCCGTGCATCACGGGCTCATCAGTTTTGGTGCCAAAGCAGGAAGGAGGAAACTTATAAATTGGTCTAAGGTAAATTCAATCCGAAGGATGTTCGGAGAACTGAAACCATGACCCAAAAGAACAATTCAACATGAACAACATGTGTACACAAAAGAACAACAGCCCGAAGGGAACAGGGGCGGGTGCTGGGTCTCCCAATAGGAGCTAGAAGAAAAGGAATTTACGGTAAGTAAACAAAATTCCCTTCTTCTTTGTCGCTCCATTGGGAGACCCAGACAATTGGGATGTCCAAAAGCAATCCCTGGGTGGGTAAAAGAATACCTCAATAA
Organism: Anomaloglossus baeobatrachus; assembly: GCF_048569485.1. Lineage (NCBI taxonomy): Eukaryota > Metazoa > Chordata > Amphibia > Anura > Aromobatidae > Anomaloglossus > Anomaloglossus baeobatrachus. The sequence goes on along the minus strand of NC_134361.1, from coordinate 214,948,859 downwards.
AAAGAGCCGAAAACGGCCCCCTCTTACAGGTGGGCAACTGCCGCCTGAAGGAGTCGCCTACCTAGGCTGGCATCTGCCGAATCATCGGCATGCACCTGATAGTGTTTTTCGTGAAAGTGTGCAGACTCGACCAGGTAGCCGCCTGGCACACCTGCTGAGCCGTAGCCTGGTGTCGCAATGCCCAGGAAGCACCGACGGCTCTGGTAGAATGGGCCTTCAGCCCTGCAGGAATCGGAAGCCCAAAAGAACGGTAGGCTTCAAGAATCGGTTCCTTGATCCACCGAGCCAAGGTTGACTTGAAAACCTGAAATCCCTTACTCTGGCCCGTGATAAAGACAAGAGCGCATCGGGCCGGCGCAGGGGCGCCGTGCGAGAAATGTAGAGCTGGAGTGCTCTCACCAGATCTAATAAATGCAAATCCTTTTCACATTGGTGAACTGGATGCGGACCCAAAGAGAGTAAGAAGATATCCTGATTGAGATGAAACGGGGATACCTTAGGGAGAAAGTCCGGGACCGGACGTAGAACCACCTTATCCTGGTGAGACACCAGGAAGGGGGCTTTGCCTGACAGCGCTGCTAGCTCAGACACTCTTTTGAGTGATGTGACTGCCACTAGGAAGGCTACCTTTTGCGAAAGGCGAGATAGAGAGATCCCGCATCGGCTCGAAAAGTGACTTCTGAAGAGTCGTCAGCACCCTGATAAGATCCGAGGGTGCTAACGGACGCTTGTAAGGTGGGACTATGTGGCCAACCCCCTGCAGGAACGTGCGGACCTGCGGAAGCCTGGCTAGACGCTTTTGAAAAAACACGGAAAGCGCCGATACTTGTCCCTTGAGAGAGCCGAGAGACAAGCCCTTGTCCATTCCAGATTGAAGGAAAGAAGAAAAGTGGGCGAGGCAAACGGCCAGGGAGTAAAACCCTGAGTCAGAGCACCAGGATAAGAAGATCCTCCAAGTCCTGTGATAGATCTTGGCGGACGTTGGTTTCCTGGCCTGTCTCATGATGGCAATGACGTCTGGAGATATCCCTGATGACGCTAGGAGCCAGGACTCAATGGACACACAGTCAGGTTTAGGGCCGCAGAATTCAGAAGAAAAAAAGAGAATTTTGTTTACTTACCGTAAATTCTTTTTCTTATAGTTCCGTCATGGGAGACCCAGACCATGGGTGTATAGCTACTGCCTCCGGAGGACACACAAAGTTACTACACTCAAAACGTGTAGCTCCTCCCTCCTAGCATATACACCCCCTGCTAGCCAGTCCTAGCCAGTTTAGTGCAAAAGCTGAAGGAGGACATCCACCCACAAGTAGAGATAGAGTAAAACCCGGAATAACCGGAGCCTCTGTCTACAACAACAGCCGGTGAAGACACATGGAACAAGAAACCTGCCAACAGGCAATAGGGAGGGTGCTGGGTCTCCCATGACGGAACTATAAGAAAAAGAATTTACGGTAAGTAAACAAAATTCTCTTTTTCTTTATCGTTCCTATGGGAGACCCAGACCATGGGACGTCCAAAAGCAGTCCATGGGTGGGAATAAACAGACAACTGAGAAGCAGGAAAACCCAACTTCACAAATGGGCGACAGACGCCTGAAAGATGCGTCTGCCGAAGCCCGCGTCTGCCAAAGCAAGAGCATGCCTTGGATAGAGCTTCGAAAAAGTATGCAGACTAATTCGAGCTGCCGTCTGACAGACCTACTGAGCCGTAGCCTGGTGCCTGAAAGCCGAAAAGGCACCGACAGGTCTGATCAAATGTGCTCTGATCCCCAGCGGGGAAGGCACTTGAGTACACTTGTAGGCCTCGGAAATGGCCGACCTAAGCCAACGAACTAGGGTCGGCTTAGATGCCGAGAGACCGCTATGCTGACTAGCAGTCAGTACTAGAGAGAGGTGCACTGCCTAATAACGGCGGTGCGAGACACCTAGATCCGGGGCGCCCGCACCAGATCCAGGATATGCAACGCTTCCTCAAAGCGATGAACAGGAGCCGGACAAAAGGAAGGCAGGAAAATTGCCCCGGATAAGGTGGAAGCAGTAACCACCTTAGGGAAAAAAGTCCGGAGTCGGACGGAGACCACCTAGTCTTGATGCAAAAGACCAAAAAAAAAAGGGGGTGACTCAGAGAGAGTGCAGCCAGAACTCCCTGGCAGGAAATTATAGCCACTAGAAAGACTACTTTCTGTGAAAGATGAAACAAAGAAACCTCCCTAAGAGGCGCAAAGGGGGGTTTCCGGGAACCGGGAGGACCGGATTAAGGTCCCAGGGCTCCATAGACCGCCGGAAGGGCGGAATGATGTGAGACGCGCCCTTAAAGGAGCGCACCGGAGCCAGCCGGACGATACGCCGCTGGCACATACCGACAGAACGGAGACCTGTCCCTTAATGAGGGATAGTCCTAGCTGTAGACCGGACTGTGGAAGGGACAGGAGGGTCGGCAAGGCTAAAAAGGTCCAAGGACACCTTGGAGCTCGAGTCATAGCGGAGATGACTTCAGGAAGGATACCAGAAGTCGCCAAGATCCAGGACTCAATAGCTACGCCGTCAATCTGAGAATCCAGAATTCTGACGGAAAAAACGGACCTTCTGAGAAAAGGTCTGGACGGTCCGGAAGATGCCATGGCAATCCAACGGACAGAAGGAGCAGGTCAGGATACGAAGCCTGCCTGGGTCAGTCTGTAAGAGAATGACCCGACGGCCCCCTTCCCTGATCTTGTGCAGGGCTCTGGGCAAGAGGTAGAGACGAAGCTGGGATCAAACATGAACCAGTGTGTCTACTGCAAAACCTGAGGATTGTGGACCACGGTTGGACAGCTGAAATAACCTGCCCGCAGTTTTGACATCTAGGATGTGGGCTGCGGATACGGTGGACTAGGAGTCCCTTGTCCAGTGAAGAATGTTGAGGCGCTAAGATTGCCAGGCGGCTGAGTGTCCCGATCTGGAAATTGATGTAGGAAAACGCTGTCACGTTATCCGACTGAACTCGAATGTGCCTAGCCGCCAACAGATGGTGAAGGCTTAGAGAGCTAGAATACAGCTCTGATTTCCAGCCCATTGATCTAGAGGGCTGATTCGGACAGAGTCCAAGCGCCCTGCGCTCCGCGGTGGAGATATACTGCTCCCAAGGCGGAAAGACCAGCACCCTGGTGAGGATCACCTGGGACGGGGCCAGGAAGGAGCGTCCCTGAGACAGAGTGGCCGAAACCACCCCTGAAAACGAGCCCCAGGTCAGTGGCAAAGCCACCACCCCGTGGAAGGAGGGAGTTCGCGTGTACAGCGGACAACATCCAGTCTTAGAGGGCACAGGAGAAACTGGGCAAGGAATCGCTTCCATTGACGCCACCGTCTGACCAGCACCTTTATTTGGTGTCTGATAGAACGACGTCGACCGCCAGCGGAGAGACTACTGATCGATTAAGAGCGGCTTGACAAGAGCCGACAGTCTCGAATTGCGTCCTTGAGAACCTTCTGGTTCGAAGTCAGAGTGGACTTGAACAGAATGACAAGCCACCCGAATATGTTAGAGTGGCGAGAGTAAGCGAAGTACTCTGCTAAGAGTCTGCACTGGATGAAGGCCTAAGAAGAAGGCCGTCTAGGGCAAACGATCACTGCGAATCCCTAGGGGTGCAGGACTCTAATCACAAGAGCCCCAATGAGAATACTCGAGGGGCCGTGGCTAACCCCAAGGGAAGAGCCACGAATTGGACCACTCTGATGGCAAAACGCAGTCAACGCTGGTGTGAAACTGCGATTGACCCTTGCAGAAAGGCATCTCTGATGCCGATGGCTGCTAGGGAATCTCCTTGGGTTCATGATTGATCCGGTGAAAAAAACACACGGAACAAGACCGAGACTCCATGTGAAAACGCCACACCTGACCATGCTTGAAAAGCTAAAGATCCAGGTCGGAAGGCACCGCCCTCTTCGGGGACTAGAAATAGATTTAATCAAAAATCTCAGAACCGTTCCCAGTCGGGAACCGGTACAATTACTCCATTGGCCTGCAAGAAATGCCACGGCCTGTGAGAAGGCGGCGGCCTTGGAGCCGGGAGGAGGTGACAGAAAAAATCTGTTTGGCGGGTGGACAGAATTCCATCCTGTAGCCATGGGAGATATAATCCCGCACCCACTGAACGGAGACGTGTTAGAACCATACGTCGCCAAGTGGAGAGAGCCTGCCCCCGACTAGGAAGAGGTTGGCGTGGCTAGATAGCTCGGAGGAAGCTGACTAAGTGGCAGCATCTCCTGCGGTCTTCTGAAGACGCAGCTTCAAGCCAATTGGTTCTATGAACCTAGGCCGAGCTGAGGACGATCAGATGGAGGAACGGAAACCACCGAAACCTCAACAGAATCCTGCCCTGGACAGGTTCCCTGGTTTAGGGTTGTAGCAAGGAGAACTCTCTCCGCCAAGAGCTTCCTAAATTTCATCCAGTCGGTTCCGAAGAGACTGGTCCAACCAAAGGGGAGCCCAGCAAGGAACCTCTATAGAGGCATCTGCCTCCATTTCCGAAGCCACAGGAGCCTGCTGATAGCGAGAAAAGTAGCTAAGACCACCGCCGTGCGGTGTCCAGCATGGCAGACCTAGGCAGAGGATGAAAAGACTGAAGTCTGGAAGTTCAGGCAACCGTTTTGGGCATAGAGTCCCTGTGAGGGAATGCATCTCCTCTGAGGAGCCATCAGCCACTGACATAACAGTCCGGACTGAGCCACCTGAGGTGAATGAGCCCCCTTCTTGACCACTATTGGTGGACAGGGGAAACACAGTCCTCAGAATCACGCTTCATGGGAAGCGACTGTCAGAGCGGACCCTGGGCTGGTCACAGGGGCCTGAAAACTGGAGTGGTTAAGGAACACACGTTGTGTTCACCTAGATAAGGTAACTCCGGCGGATTGAGGTCCAGTACAAAATTAATGTACCGTGGGATCCTTATAGAGGTGCCGTCAGCCACTGATACAACTATCCGGGCTGAAAGTCTAGACACCGGAGTGGCCACCCCTGCGAATGAGTACACTCCTTGACCACCTCTGATGGGAGGGGGAGACAGGCAGCAGAACCCCGCTGTGGGATCTGCAGGACAGGCCGTGGGCTTGGACGCCTGAAAACTGGAGTGGTTAAGGAACACACTCCTCGTCTTGTTAAAGGTATACTGATGCCTTACTGCCAGCGGGGAATACTCCCCTGATACAGGCGGATGGAGGTCCAATACAAGTATAATGGACGCAATCCAATCATTCGCATCCGCGTCACCTACGGACGGATCAAAAGTAGCGTCCGAGCCCCTGGTAGAGACATCCTCCTCGTCCAATGAGTCAGCTCATAATCGGAGCTGCGGGACGGGGAGGACAGGGGACCCTGCGTCTCCCTGTCAGGAGGACGGGGTCTGTGAGCTTTGCTGAGCAAGCAGAAAACGCCGTGAGAAGGGGGCTGCATGCTCAGCAGATGCCGGGACAGGCCGACCCCTGGAAAAAAGATTCCCCCAGGGGTCAGCCACCGACCGGAGCAGCTGGAGGGACCCTGAATGAGCCTCCAAGCTGAGGGGCCACAGTGGTTATGAGCTCGGTACAGCCGTACGAGACTACCAGCAGTGGATACTAAAAACAGCCTGCAGCCTCGCTCTGTGAGACATGCTGCAGAGGTGGGGGGCTATGTCTAGAATGTCTAGAATACCCAAGACAGGAGTCAGCCTGGGGACCCCAGGCAGAGGCACCACCACATAAGACCATGACAGTGTGGGTCCGTGCCGGTTCAGGCAATATCAGCTCAAAGCAGAACATGTAGTGTACAGCCCTGGAGCTTTGCTCCTAGTGTGAGACATGCTGCTGAGGAGGAGGTTCTATAATAAAGAATTAGCTCCTTCAGAATGCCCTGATAGTGTATAAAAGTGCACAACCAGAGGTTGTGACTTATCAGGCCGTTATAATGAATGCCCCCCGGGTTCCAAGCCTGGACCCCCAGCCAGATATCCACTCCCTCTGCACTGCAGAGCAGCCAGCGCCGACCAGCGTACTAAGAACGCTGAAAAAATGGCGCCAGAGTGAGGGGGGGGCGGGGGTTAACCCAGGAGCGGGAATCGGAGGGCTAAGGCATGTACAGGGGAGGGAATCACCTCCTGAAAAAAGAGTGTCCTCCCCTGTGCAGAGCGGCCGGCGGGCGGCTCTGCAGTGTCCCCCTGCATGACTAACATGCAGGGGAACAAAACGAAACTAGGCCGCGGCTGAAGCCGGGGCCTAGAGTTATGCATGCGGCCGAAAATCAGGCATCATCGGCGCGGTACTCAGTAAAAACCGAGGAACCGGCCGGAAACACTGTAAAAAGCAGCATTATCAAAGTAAATCACTGTCCCCCCAATAAAAGCTTCCACATTGCAGAAGGACCCCCTGAATAACGTCTCTATACTTAGCTTTGAGACGCAGGGCCCAGTCCCTGGTGGGGTGGGGGTTCAGTGCTCCGTCCAGCAGGGTCCTGCCAAAGGGCTGCGGATGGAGGCCGGTCTCCTGCAAAGCAGTGAGAACCGTGTTGGCTCTAACTTCAAGCCAGAGCCCCTAAGGGATGGTGAAGGAGCGCGGCATGAAGGGCTCTTGCCCTGAATCAACCTTAACAGCACCGCCGCCAGGGGGGTGTGAAGGGACATGCCGGGGGTCCAGTGGACCCGCTTTTCTTCCAAATCTTTAGAAAAAATGAAAAATCAAAAAAGGATGCATGTGTGTGTGTGATCCTCCTGACACAAAGCATGAAACTGGCTAGGACTGGCTAGCAGGGGGTGTATATGCTAGGAGGGAGGAGCTACACGTTTTGAGTGTAGTAACTTTGTGTGTCCTCCGGAGGCAGTAGCTATACACCCATGGTCTGGGTCTCCCATAGGAACGATAAAGAAAATGGCCCTTGAGACCGCAAGTCTGGTCGGTCTGGGAGTGCCCACTCCACGGTTGACCCACCGTGAGGTGCCACAGATCCGGGTACCACGATCACCTCGGCCAGTCTGGGCGACGAGGATGGCGCGGCGACAGTCTGACCTGATCTTGCGTAACACTCTGGGCAGTAGTGCCAGAGGAGGAAATACATAAGGCAGTCGAAACTGCGACCAGTCCTGAAGTAGCGCGTCTGCTGCTAGAGCTCTGTGATCCGTGGACCGAGCCATGTATGCCGGGACTTTGTTGTTGTGCCGAGACGCCATTAGATCGACGTCCGGCGTTCCCCAGCGGCAACAGATCTCTAGAAACACGTCCAGGTGAAGAGACCATTCCCCTGCGTCCATGCCCTGGCGACTGAGAAAATCTGCTTCCCAGTTTTCTACGCCCGGGATGTGAACTGCGGAGATGGTGGAGGCTGTGGCTTCCGCCCACAGCAGAATCCGCCGAACTTCTCGGAAGGCTTGACGACTGCGTGTGCCGCCCTGGTGGTTGATGCACGCAACCGCCGTGGCGATGTCCAACTGAATTCGGATCTGCCTGCCCTCCAGCCACCGCTGGAACGCCTTTAGGGCTAGATACACTGCCCTTATCTCCAGAACATTGATCTGAAGGGAGGACTCTGTCGGAGTCCAGGCTCTCTGATCCGAGTGGTGGAGGAAGACCGCTCCCCACCCTGACCGACTCGCGTCCGTCGTGACCACAGCCCCGGCTGGGGGCCGGAAGGATTTTCCCTTCGCCCAGGAAGTGGAAAGAAAGAGAGACGTTCTTGTCTAGGGACGTCGACCCATTTGTGGTGTCCGATAGAAGCGGACGCAGACGAAACTGCGCAAGGGAACTGCCTCCCTTGCTGCCACCATCTTCCTTAGAAAGAGCATGAGGCGCCTCAAGGGGTGTGACTGGGCCCGAAGGAGAGAGTGCACCCCTGTCTGTAGTGAACGCTGATTATGCAGCGGAAGCTTCACTATCGCTGAGAGAGTATGAAACTCCATCCTGAGGTAAGTCAGTGATTGGGTCGGTGTCAGTTTTGACCTTAGAAATTTGATGATCCACCCGAACCCCTGGAGAGTCTCCAGAGCAATGGTCAGGTTGTGTTGACATGCCACCCAGGAGGGTGTCTTGACTAGAAGATCGTCTAGGTAAGTGATCACCGAGTGGCCCTGAGAGTGTAGGACCGCCACCACTGCTGCCATGACCTTGGTGAAGACCCGTGGGGCTGTTTCCATGCCGAAGGCAGTGCCCCGAAGTGAAGGTGTTCGTCCCCAATGGCGAAACGCAGGAAACGTTGATGCTCTGGTGCAATCGGCACATGGAGATAAGCATCCCTGATGTCGATTGATGCTAGGAAGTCTCCTTGTGCCATTGAGGCGATGACAAAGCGGAGAGATTCTATCCGGAACCGTCAGGTTCTCACATGTCTGTTGAGCAGTGTGAAGTCCAGAACGGGGCGGAATGATCCGTCCTTTCTTGGTACCCACGAACAAGTTGGAGTAAAAACCGCGACTACGTTCTTGAAGGGGAACGGGTAACGCAACTCCTCCTGCCTTCAGAGTGTTCACCGCCTGAAAACGTGCATCAGCTCGCTCGGAGGGTGGAGATGTTGTGAAGAAACGAGTCGGAGGACGAGAACTGAGCTCTATCCTGTAACCGTGAGACAGAATGTCTCTCAACCAACGGTCTTGGACATGTGGAGACCGCTCCCCTGACCTGGACCGCCATGCAGAAGAGTTTCTCTGGCTCTTCTGTGGCCTGTTGGACGATGAGATGGGGACCTAGCTAGGGTGCTAAGGTCTCTTTGGTATGGGCTGGGTAAGCACGAGTCCATTCCTTTGGAATGCTCAATCGATTCATCCAATTGTGCGCCAAACAATCGGTCGCCAGAAAATGGCAAACCGGACAAGAGCTTCTTGGAAGCAGAGACTGCCTTCCATTCTCGTAGCCACATGGCCCTGCGGACTGCCACCGGATTGGCGGATGCTACCGCTGTACGGCAAGCCGAGTCCAGGACAGCATTCATGGCGTAGGATGAAAATACCGACGCCTGGGACGTCGAAGACGCTAATTGCGGAGCAGAGTATGACCGCATTAATCTCAGACAGAGCAGCTGAGATAGCCTGGAGTGCCCACACTGTTACAAAGGCTGGGCAATGGACGCGCCTATGGCTTCATAGATGGATTTCATTAGGAGCTCTATCTGCCTGTCCGTGGCATTCTTGAGCGTTGAACCGTCAGCCACTGCTACTACGGATCTAGCGCCCGTCTAGAGACTGGAGGGGCCACCTTGGAACACTGAGCCCAACCCTTAACCACGTCAGAGGGGAAGGGATAACGTGTGTTATTAATGCGTTTAGTAAAACGCTTGTCCGGGAAAGCCCTGTGCTTCTGGACAGCATCTCTGAAGCATTGAGAGCCACGTCCGGACAGAGTCCTGGGCTGCGACCTCCGCCTCATCCTCTAGAGAGTCCTCAAGCTGAAACTCTTGATGAAGTCGGAGAAGATTCTAAGCAAGCCCGCTTAGCCGGTCTGGGACTGCAGTCCGTGCCGGAGTCCCCCACGTAATAACTAGAGGTCCCCCCAGGAGCCCGCTGCGTCGCGGACCGAGCGGGGCCAGTGAGCGATCCCGCAGTGCCCGGGGCCTGTGTAAGGGCCGGTCTGGGCTGCAAGCTTCTAGTATCTTAGAAGACCATATGTCCATAGACTGAGCCCTGGATTGTGAAAGTGACTCAGAGAGTTTTTCAGCAAAAGCTGCAAACTCTGTCCCTGCCGTCTGGACAGGGGACGCCGGCGGTTCTACCCGGGCCGATTCCAACCAGTGCCCCAGGCTCCGGCTGAGCGAGTGCCACATGGCCCGAGCAATGCTCACAGTGATCACTGAGTATGTACCGCCGAACTGTGAAAATGCATACAATATTATATATTATATATATATATATATATATATATATATACACAGTTCAGCACTCTAGGTGGCCCAGCCCGATGGGAAGAAGCCACCTGGCTTACCGACCGCTCAAGCAGTGTGTGCTGCTTAAAAACATGGCTGTCGGCGTTTACAGGGGAAGATGGGCGTAACCCCAAAAGTGCGGGAATCTGGAGTCCCGGAGTGAAAAGTGAGGGGGGCGGAGGACAGCCAAGTGTGCTCCAGCCCTCACTGTCGGCGTCAGACCGACCGTCCCGCCCTCCCCCTGACTGGCAGGTCCGGGGGCGGGAGTTTAAGGCACTAGGCCGCAAAAGCCGGGGGCTAAAGTTAAAAACCTCGGCCGGCCAGCAGGCGCGGTCGGCGCGGTAGTCCCGTACTACCCCCACAGTCGCCGCCAAGTCTGAGGCCAAGGCTCCATGCACCGTCCCCGAGGGGACACTGAGTACCTGTGCGGGGATCTGTGCCGTAGAGTGATTAGTGAGGGGGGGCGGAGGACAGCCCAGTCTGCTCCAGCCCTCACTGTCGGCGTCAGCCCGACCGTCCCGCCCTTCCCCCTGACTGGCAGGTCCGGGGCGGGAGTTTAAGGCACTAGGCCGCAAAAGCCGGGGGCTAAAGTTGAAAACCGCGGCCGGCCAGCAGGCACGGTCGGCGCGGTAGTCCCGTACCAACCCCGCAATCGCTGCCAAGTCTAAGTCCAAGGTGCTCCATGCACCGTCCCTAAGGGGACACTGAGTACCTGTGCGGAGATCTGTGCCATAGAGTGAATAGTGAGGGGGGCGGAGGACAGCCAAGTGTGCTCCAGACCTCACTGTCGGCGTCCGACCGACCGTCCCGCCCTACCCCCTGACTGGCAGGGCCGGGGGCGGGAGTTTAAGGCACTAGGCCGCAAAAACCGGGGACTAAAGTTAAAACCGCGGCCGGCAAGCAGGCGCGGTCGGCGCGGTAGTCCCGGCGTCATACCAATCACTGCAGTCGCTGCAGCGTCTGAGGTCCAGGTGCTCTATGCACCGTCCCCAAGGGGACACAGAGTACCTGTAGATGCAGGGCCCTGTCCCTGATGATACTCAGTCTCCTGTCCGTCAGATTCCCTCAGGGGCTGCGGAGGGAGCCCGGTCCCAGTGCCTGGATGACCGGATAGGATCCCACTTCTCCCAGAGCCCCTAAGGGATGGGGAAGGAAAACGGCATGTGGCTCCGGCCTGTGTACCCGCAATGGGTACCTCAACCTTAACAACACCGCCGACTCAGTGGGGTGAGAAGGGAGCATGCCGGGGGCCCTGTGAGGGGCCCTCTTTTCTTCCATCCGATAAAATCAGCAGCTGCTGCTGACTAAAATGGGAGCATGAGTGAATGTGTGCCTCCTTCAACACAAAGCATAAAACTGAGGAGCCCGTGATGCACGGGAGGGTGTATAGCAGAGGGGAGGGGTTACACTTTTTAAAGTGTAATACTTTGTGTGGCCTCCGGAGGCAGAAGCTATACACCCAATTAAAACTAATTGTCTGGGTCTCCCAATGGAGCGACAAAGAAAGAAGCATTTCACAACATATATTTTAACATCACAGATATTCCACACAGATTTAACTAAATTGGCTAAGTAATGTGCTCGGTCTGTCTCCTGTCTCTTTCCAGATCTGTCTCTTTCCCCGTCTGCCTGTCTCTTTTTTTGTCTGTCTCTTTCTAGGTCTGTCTCTTTCCCAGGTCTGTCTCCCCGTCTCTTTGTCTGTCTTTTCCTGTCTGTCTCTTTCCCTGTCTGCCTGTCTCTGTCTGTCTCTATTTCTCAGTCTCTTTCCCCGTCTGTCTCTATCAAGGTCTGTGTCTTTCCCCATCTATCTTTGTCTGTCTCTCTGGCTGTCTCCTCCTTCCCTGTCTGCCTGTCTCTGTCCCTGTCTGCATGTCTGTCTGTCTCTTTCCCCATGTGTCTCTTTCCAGGTCTGTCTCTTTCCCCATCTGTCTCTTTCCCCATCTGTCTCTTTCCCCATCTGTCTCTTTCCAGGTCTGTCTCTTTCACCGTCTGTCTCTGTCTCTTTCACCGTTTGTCTCTGTCTGTCTCTCTGTCTGTCTCTCTCTTTCCCTGTCTCTATCTCTCTGTCTCTTTCCCCACCTATCTGTCTCTGTCTGTCTCTATCCGTCTCACCACCGACATCTTATTACCTCACATACAAGCTTCTTATACTATGAATGTCTTTTGTTCCTATAGCAACCACTCACAGCTCCTACTAATAACCTGTAGTTCCAGGCTCCATTTACTTTAATGGAGGCATGTTTTTTGGAGAGTAACTGTAAAGCGCGGGGTTAAGTTTTCCTGTCAAAACATAGTCTACGACGTTCCCTGGGTCACATGAGGTGTCTGTGCAAAATTTCATGATTGTAAATGCGACGGTGCGGATACACTTTTCGTTTCACTTTTTCCCCCATTATATAGATAGGGGCAAAATTGATTGGTAAATTGGAATGCGCGGGGTTAAAATTTCGCCTTACAACATAGCCTATGAAGCTCTCGGGGTCCAGACGTGTGCGTGTGCAACATTTTGTGGCTGTAGCTGCGACGGTGCAGATGCCAATCCTGGACATACACACACACACACACACACACACATACATAAACACACATACACAGACACAGACACAGACACACACACTCAGCATTATATATTAGATATCATCGGACTGATGATCCAGATCACTCACCAGGAGACAGGACAGATAGCGGCTCCTCTCCTTCACCTTTTCCATTAACGTTTTCATGAAGGCATAGAGATCGTCGCTGCGGACCACCTGGAACCAGAAGGAAAGGCGTCACCACCTAATACAGGTCAGCCGGCGTATACTCCCTGCATAGTCAGCGCGGACCCCTGTACTGAGGCTTTATATACCCTGTAAAAGTATTGGACTAAAATACAGAGTAATAGCCCATATACAGCCTCACATTAGCCAAAGGAAAGCAAATACGAAGAACATCTCTCGATGGGCCTGAAAACTGGGCCTTTTACTGGGTATTGTTTACCCGCGATACATAGGGGTCTGTGGATAACTTCCCGATCACTGGGACCCCCATCTGTCACGGACTTTCCTCGGTTGCAGGTTTTGGTAATTAGTTCTGAGTCTCACTTGGTTTTGTGGGACTAGGTTAATTAAATGGATTCCGTTTCCTTTGGGGAGGAGAGGGTTAATGCCAGGTTTCCTTCCAACAGCTCCTGACCCCCTGGTGAGGTGTTTCCGGTTCGGACGACACCCAGATCCTATTTTTACCCTCAACTTCCATCAGAGGGTGCCGGTTATTTCCTATCATTTGGAAGCTTGGCCGGGAGGTGGAAGGAGCTGTTGTTACGTTGTGCTTTTGGCTGCAGCAGTGTTTTTTGCTGCAGCATTTTCAGGTGTGTTTGTTTAGGTATGGAAGTTACCCAGTAGCCTGTTATTCCCCTTTTTTATGTTGTTTTCCTGTGAGCAATTTTAGGGTCTCATTTGTGTGTGGTTGTCGTGTGTACAATTTATCTTAGTTGTTACCCCGGTTTGTCTACTTTTGTTGGTGGGGTAAAGTCTCCTGTTCATTGCCATTTCCCCCTGGGTGGTGGGTTTGCGGAGGGGGGGGGATGTTTATGGAGTCTTACCATCAGGGACAAGGACAGGAGATAGGGCCTAGGCTGGAGGCCTGGACCTCCCTACCATTAAGGGTACCTCTGGGTGATAGGGTGAGCATAGGGGCCCCAGCCTTAGAGCCAGTATATGTTTCCCTGGGTTCACCTAAGACACCCGTGACCATCAATCCAGAGAATGAGGCTCTGCAGCATCCCATCTGCCCACAGGAGCACACCCACGACCTCCACCCCATTCATTGTCTATGGTACTGCAACAGACAGCAGAGTGCAGTGCTCTTCTATTCCTGGCAGTCTTAGGCCTAGTGCCCACACTGTGTAGTTTTGACGCGTATTTTCAGAAATCTGCCGCAAAATCTGCATGTCCATTTTCCCTTGTGTATTTGGTGCAGAAAAAAAAAAAGAAGAAATCTGCACCAAATACGCAAGGGAAAAATACTCAACGTGGGCACAGCACTTCTGAAGTCTCATAGACTTTGCTGGCTTCACAATGGACATGCAGATTTTGCTGCAAATTTCTGAAAATCTGCGTCAAAATCAGTGTCAAAATCCGCAGTGTGGGCACAGGGCCTTACAGAGAATGAATGGATGTCAGCATGTATGACTTCAAATCAGGGTCAATGGGGGTCCCTGTTGTTTGCCCCCAAGCAATCAGTCAGTTCTCTATATCCCTAGGATGGTGAGAACTTTCTACACCCCTTTGATGGTTCTTTGTTACACAGGATTGATGGTTCTTTGTTGCACAGGATTGATGGTTCTTTGTTGCACAGGATTGATGGTTCTTTGTTGCACAGGATTGATGGTTCTTTGTTGCACAGGATTTATAGCATGTGCTTCCACTAAAATGGGAAGCGACTGCGACTGCTTTGCAGGGGGAAGTAATTAAACTCATTATTGTAGCTTTATTAGGACATTATTTTATTTCCAAGGGTCAATGTAAATAGGATTTTGCATAACTTACCGTTTTATTCCTTGGGGGGGAAAATGATGTCCCACAATGACAAGAACTAAACACAATAGAGCGATCCCTATGTAACCGCACCAGATTGTGGAGCGGAGGACGACTTACTTCTTTGTCGATATTCGGTCGTGCGCAGGTGTCGGTCTTGGTCCGGAGCTGTTCGAGGTGAGAATTGATCTGCTGAGACTGCGAATTACTGTCTGCAACCTACAAAAATATAGAAAGAGTCAGCGACGCCGAATTCCCGACGGAAAGAAGAAAAACCGATCAATATGGGAAATGTTATACTGTAAATAAAGTCTAAAGTTTAAAGGCCAAACAGATGGGGATAATTGTCCCATCTCCACTGAAGAAAGAGCAAAAGGCTCATTTGTTGGGGGCGATGATTCTTAAAAAGTTGTAAAAACCCTTGTTCTCGGCAGTACGTTGTCCTGTGCCAACATAATGTGCTTGTAACGCTCACCGCTGGAGATGGTAAAGCGGCAAGCAGGAGTGGACCCATTGGATCACAGGGGGACCCCGGGCCTACCCTTTAGTGGAAGAGGCTTGACTAAGTGCCCACCGCTAGGCAGACACTAGGTACTATCCCCCAGGGCAGAGACCGGGACTGTGGCAGCTGACCCCCAGGGCAGGGACGGACACAGGTGCGTACAGGCAGAGTCTCTAGTGTAGACAGGAGCCACCAGGATGGCTGAGGCTGATAGCATGGCCATGGCGGACAGGTACAGCCACAAGTAAACTCAATTAATTAAATTAATTTTTATTAACACTTAAATTAAAAAATACAATTAAATGATTAAAATAATGGATCCTCCAATGCAAAAAGCACACACAAAAAGAGTCTACTGGGAGGGTATGTAGAAAAAAAATCACCCTAAAGCAATCCATAGCACGGCACCAGCACAATTATATAGAATTAGCTGTCATTGATCACACACATCCCCTGAGGAAGTCACGTGAACGAAATGCGCGTTGTGAACGAAACGCGCGTAAGGCTTGAGAGGCGAGCTGGGAGTGAATATACATCTGGTCACGTCCAGGTATGCAGTTTGCATCCGCTTATTTATTGGGGCACTCTTAGTACTGTAGGCATTTGGGTGCTAATGGCAGGCAGTGTCTCTGGTGGGTTAATTTTGTGGACTAATCCTTTCACTATACTAAGAGTGTATTTACACCCTAGTTACCCATATAATAACTGGGATCACTGGCAGCTAATCTAATATATAAAGCTGAGTGTATGTGTGTGTGTATGTCCGCTAAAGGAATCCGCACCGTCGCATTTACAATCACGAAATTTTGCACAGACGCTTCATGTGACCCAGGGAGCGTCATAGACTATGTTTTGACAGAAAAATTTTACCCCGTGCTTTACAGTTAGTCTCTAAAATCCTGCCGCCATTAAACTGAATGGAGGTGAGAGCTATAGATTAATAGCAACTGTCAGTGGTTGCTATAGGAACAAAATAAACTGTTAGTTGAAGCTTATGTGTGAGGTTATATGATGTCGGTGGAGAGATGGATAGAGAGAGACAGAAAAAGACAGACAGACAGACGGGGAAAGAGACAGCCCTGGAAAGAGACAGCCCTGGAAAGAGACAGCCCTGGAAAGAGACAGCCCTGGAAAGAGACAGACCTGGAAAGAGACAGCCCTCGAAAGAGACAGCCGGGGAAAGAGACAGCCCTCGAAAGAGACAGCCCTCGAAAGAGACAGCCGGGGAAAGAGACAGCCGGGGAAAGAGACAACCGGGGAAAGAGACAGCCGGGGAAAGAGACAGCTGGGGAAAGAGACAGCCGGGGAAAGAGACAGCCGGGGAAAGAGACAGCCCGGGAAAGAGACAGCCGGGGAAAGAGACAGCCGGGGAAAGAGACAGCCGGGGAAAGAGACAGCCGGGGAAAGAGACAGCCCTGGAAAGAGACAGCCCTGGAAAGAGACAGCCGGGGAAAGAGACAGCCGGGGAAAGAGACAGCCGGGAAAAGAGACAGCCGGGGAAAGAGACAGCCGGGGAAAGAGACAGACAGTCAAAGAGACAGCCCTGGAAAGAGACAGCCGGGGAAAAAGACAGCCGGGGAAAGAGACAGATGGACACACACATAGAGACCGATAGACTGATACAAATACAGACAGAGATAGAAATCGTCAGACAAGGAAAGAGACATAGACACAGACAGACAGACAGACAGAGACACACAGAAACTGGGAGAGAAACAGAGAGACAGTTACTATCCCGGGCGTTAATATATTCTATTTATACATTCTATCCCGGGAATGTTAATACATTCTATTTTGTTAACAGCAGTTATTAACCCGGGCGAAGCCGGATAGTACAGCTAGTAATATATAAAGCTGAATGTGTGTGTGTGTGTGTGTGTGTGTGTGTGTGTGTGTCTGGACCCCGAGAGCGTCATAGCCTATGTTGTGAGGCAAAATTTTAACCCCGCGCGTTCCAATTTAACAATCAATTTTGCCCCTATCTACATAATGGGGAAAAAGTGAAACAAAAAGTGTATCCGCACCGTCGCATTTACAATCACGAAATTTTGCACAGACCCCTCATATGACCCAGGGAACGTCGTAGACCAGTCATGGCGAACCTGTGGCACTCCAGCTGTTGCAAAACTACAATTCCCATCATGCCTGGCCATTCAAAGCAAAAGCTTTGGCTGTGAAGACATGATGGGAATTGTAGTTTTGCGACAGCTGGAGTGCCACAGGTTCGCCATCACTGTCGTAGACTATGTTTTGAAAAAAGCTGTGGAACAAGAAAGCGCAATAGGGTCTTACCCTGGTGATGGAAAGAGTAAAAATTGTATCAAACTCACCTATAATGGTTGTGCCGGTCACAACCACTATGCACGCATGTAAGAATCCGGGTCCGGCAGCAGTCCCAAAATATGGCTGATAACAGAGAGTAAACGGGAAATGGGTTGTAAATCCGCGCCAAGGACTCAATGGATTCGGAAGGAGATTTATGCTTCTTTTAATGGCATGCACATGTCAACGCGTTTCAAGAGTCACAGCTCCCTTCATCAGGACAGCAGGCAAGGAACATCAAATCTCATTTTGATTTGATGTTCCTTGCCTGTTGTCCTGATAAAGGGAGCTGTGACTCCTGAAACGCGTTGACCTGTGCATGCCATTAACCCCTTCAGCCCCTGGGCACTTTCCATTTCTCCATCGTTTCATTGGGGGACACAGGACCATGGGTTATGCTGCTGTCACTAGGAGGCTGACACTAAGTAAACAGAAAAAGTTAGCTCCTCCTCAGCAGCATACACCCTGAGCCGGAGGCGGACTCAATCAGTTTTTAGCTTAGTGTCGTAGGAGGCTGATGTGGGCCGTCTCGGCCTCCCTCAGCCATTTGTTTTTTGCGCCTTTTTTCCCTATTTTCGGCGCCGCTCATCGCTCTCATACCTGTCTTCTTGTTTTCTGCAGGTATTTTCTTCATCATCCTCCGCAGCCCTGTGGGTACCACTCCCCAGGGTCGCAGGGGTTTCAGACTTTGGGCCCTCTCCCCCGTCCATCCCCATGGTACCACTCCTGGGGGTGTTCGTGTGGGCAGGTTGTCGTGGGCACCCCTGATTCGCCCTGCGGTATCACCCCAAAGGGCGTACAGGGGGCATACAGCAGGGATGGGACCTCAGCAGCGCGTCTGAAATCTGATGGGGCCCGCATCGCTGCCTTCTCCTGAGGGGGGGCTCCTTCCCCCATCATGATGCCCACTTCCCTGCCTCAGCACGCTGCTCCCCCGGAGCCAGCAGTCTCCCTGGACGGGGGCACGGCACACAGGCAGGGGCAGGGCGACCTGCCTGCACCGCATCCATTTCTGGACCAACGCCACCGAGATCAGGTAGGACCGACCTTCTCCTACCTTCTTCCCAGGCGGCTGCAAAATTGAGGCCCCGGTCTCGGCCTAGTCTGCGCCCCGGCCACATCTCAGCAGTCGGCGGCGCGCGCCGGCTCAAGCCCACAGCTCTCTCTGGGCGCTCCGGTCATCGCCGCTGCCCCACCACTGTTTGCAGGTAGGACCGCCGGTCTCTACCTCCCCGCGAGCCGGCAGCCCCAAAATTTAGGCCCCGGCTCGGGCCTTGTCTCCAGTGTCCCAGGCCCGCCCTCCACTACAGTGCGATTGGTCGCCGGCCGTCCGTCTCCGTCCTCCGCTCTGCCCCAGGCATCACAGGGGGGGCGGTGGCTGTGTGTTTTCCCGCTCTCCAGACTTCATCTTATCAAAAAAAAAAAAAAGTAGAAAAGAAATAGAACTCCCGGTGTGCGGCTTGCTGAGGCTGCAGCAACCGGTTATAACAGTTAAAACAAGCCCTCAAAAGAGCCACAATCATATGAGGATTGTGTTTTTATAGTGTTTTCATGTGCATGTGTGTATGTGTATGTATATATATGTATATATATATATATATATGTGTATATATATATATGTATGTGTATATATATGTATATGGGTATATATATATAGATTGATTTGTACAGGCAACTAGTTGGCTATAGATACAGACTTATAGAAGGGAACGGTGGTTTTTTTCACTGCCAAGATATATTCCCAGAATAATACCTCAATTGTGAATTCACCCAAATCTTTCAGATTTAGTGATCACAGCCACCGCAGCCCCTGACACAGCAGGTCCCGGCATCCCGCCCCGGCCGGCTGGTTAGCGCCCCGGGCTCAAACCATAAATCCCCTCGCTGATGTCTTCGGATTGGTGCGCATACGCTGCGTCCCTGGCTGACGCTCTGTCATACCTACACAGGACTGGCGCAATCCCCTTGGGGAGTTTTCACCTTCATCCCCAGGTCCAGACGGCTGCTCCTCCGTAGCCTTTCGACCTCTCAGGTGATGGCCCAAGCGTACCGCCTCTGCTGGATTCCAAGCGGGCGCATGATGTTCGGCACATGAGAATAGCCTGGTAGAAACGGTGAGTCAAGCCATAAAGGTGCGAACAGCCCTTTTTTCTTCCGGGCACGCACAGGGGGAGGTGAGTCCCGTACCAGGGGCCCCCTTTTTTCCCCCGCTCAACGCGGACCCGCTAGGTCTCATCTTCTGCAGGCCCCCAGGTTTTTCACCTTAATTCCCAGGTCCAGTCTGCCTCTCCTCCGGTAGCCTTTCGACCTCTCGGGTGATGGCCCAGGCATTCCACCTCTGCTGGACTCCAAGCAGGAGGACCCGGATGTTTGGCGCATAACGATTAGCCTGGTTGAAATGATGAATCAAGCCTTAAAGGTACGGTCAGCCCTTTTCTCTCAGTGCACTCGCCGGGGGAGGTGAGTCCCGTACCAGGGACTTTATCCACTACTCGAAGCGGACCCGCCAGGTCTCGCCTTCGGCGCCTCCCCCTGGTTTTTCCTTCATTCCCAGGTACAAGCTACCGCTCCACCGGAAGCCTTCCGACATCTCTGGTGATGACCCAGGCGTACCACCTCTGCTGGATTCCGAGCAGGCGCCCGATATTCGGCGCAGGGCGAATAGACTGGAGGAAATGGTGAGTCAGACCATAAGCGCACAGATAGTCCTCTTCTCCTCTCTGAGCACACAGGTTTCCTTTAGGACTTTTCCGGCAATCCCGTGATGTATTCAGTGGACATCCAGTAGTTCGCCGATTTGCTGCATCATCACAGACAACAACCAGACACGACGTTTACCAGCGGTAAGTCTTGTATTGTCATTATCCCTTCTCCAAAGGGGCTCCGGAGAAAAGGGGCATGCCCTCCTGTGATCGGCCCGCCAGGGTTCCGCCTGGCTTATCATCCCTAACGTGACGTCTCTCAGGGACTCCACGGACACCGTTCCATCTCTGTCCAGCGGACTACGTTCCATCTCTGCCGATTCAGGACTGGTTGACATCTTCGGTAAGTACCTTATCATCACAGCCCTGGCGTCTGCCAGCTGCACGGCCTGAGCCTATAGCAGCAGTGTGACCGCCCGTCGAGACCTCTGACTCAGGATCTGAAACGCGGAGGCGGCATCTAAGGAGTCGCTGACTTCCCTTACACCCTTAGGTGGCCGTCCCGTCGGAGATAGGCTAATCCAGTGGATCCCCTAGGCTACGTGAGGGTGGAATACTCCTTCCCCTAGGCTACGTGAGGGAAGAGCACAGCTCTTCCCAGCATCGGCCCAGACGCTCGGGATCGTCGCCTCACCGCTCGATCCCAGTCTGTTCGAGCCGCAAACGTCAGGGCGCCGCTATCTCTCAGCAGTCCCTCCGCCTTGCATCGCTGCGGACCATTCCAGCTTTGTTTAAGAAGCGCTTGCAGGGATCAGGGCGGCTGTCCCTGCACAGCCTACTCGACAGGGCCGCTAAGTTCACTCCACCCAGAAACGACCTGGTGGTATAGACTTCCCCCTAGTCTTGGGGTTTAGACAGTCACTGTTACTCCTCCGCTACTAGGGTAGCTGAGCTACCGCTTGGAGTCCTATCAGACCCCGGCCCGGTAGATTATTCCTTTAGGCACGGTATTCGAGCCCGTCCGAGGGAAGTTACTCTTCACGCAGGAGTAGTTTTCTTCCCCGCACCGAGTCGGGTTCGGTATGCGAGTCCTTGGCTGTTGGTGGAGGTGATAGCAGCGGTACACTTACCAATTTTTCATCTTTGGCCTTCCACGGGATCCCACTGAAGAACGAAGACAGGTAGCTTCCGTTTGCCCTGGGAACCCGCCAACCCCTTCCTAGTGGACCAGTCTTCATAACCGTCCCTCGGGAGGGTCCTCTCTCCTCCTTCTCTGGAGGATAGTATCTACCGTCACCAGTCTCCTGTGCTAGGGTACGCTATCCCACCATCCCACAACACGGTCCCGAGGGTCACCACTAGAGGTTGCCCCCCCCTTTTCAACATTCCGGAAGCCAGAGCCATCCGGTTAGCTGGTTACGATTTTCTTCACTGGGACGAGGTTACCCGGTCAGGTTCCAGTCGAACCATGCCACAGCGGTGGCGTGCATCATACACCGGGGAAGCGCAAGGAGTGTCATGTCAAGGGAAGAGGTTAAGAGGATCTTGCTCTGGGCCGGATCTCGTCGCTCTCTAATCTCGGCAGTACAAATCCCTACCATGGACGTTTGGACGGCCGTTTTTTCCCGGCAGGAAGAGCCTCGCCTAGGCAAATGGCTTTTCAACAGGGTCGTCACCAGCCAGATCTACGACGAAGGGAAACCTACAGTCATGGTCCTATGGACCTCCCGATCCAACTTTAAGTCAACGGGGCATCAAGGGTGTCCTCCTTCTCTGCACTAGGTGTCGACGCCCCCACCCGGCCGGGAGGCCAGTTCAATCTCTTGGGCAACTTCCCACGGCTTCCCATGATCTCAAGGGTTCTCAAGTTGGACCAAGGCAGAGGGTGGCTCTGGAGTGGCCCAGGCGACCATAGTTAACAAAGCTCACTCAACTCCTCGCAGATACTCCGTGGCGCCTTCCAGACCGTCCAGTTCTTCTGAGTCGGGGCCCTCTCTTCCACGAGGTCTCAAAGGTCCTAGGTTTGCGGCCTTAATAGCGGATCCCGGGTACTTGCTTGCACAGGCCGGTTGGCAAGAAGGATGCAAACAATGATGGAGACCGGGAAGATGGTTTATTACCACACGTGAAGAGTTCCTCCGGGATGTGAGGAGCGCATCTTCTCTTCTCTTCTCTCTCTCTCTCTCCCTCCCTTCCGGCACTGCTACCATGCTTGCAGTCAGATCTGGATGCGGTTTTTTCTAGCGCGACCCGCTAGGGGCCGAGTGTCGACGCGGTCATTTCAATTTCAGAGACTTATCACTTCTTGTCACACGATCAGGTTTTTCACGCAGAGAAGCGTCCGTCTGGCTCGGCGGCATCACCGTCCACTAGAAACGCGGGACCTGGCTCCCGGTTTGGACCTTGCCGAGTGCTTTCTACTCCCACCTGTTTGGATAGGTGGGCTCCTCGTGGCCGTCTCTTCTGCAAGGGGCATCAGGGCGGACAGCCCTCTCTTGCTGCTTTTTCCCCCCTTTTTCCGGGTCCTCCAGCAGGACAAGGGGGGTGCTCCGGCCACAACTCCCCCTTTTCGATCCAAGGCAACTGCCTTCCTTCCAGATAAGGAGATTGAGTTTCGAAATCGGTCCTAGTCTCTTCTCTCAGCCTAAAAAGGGGGCCTAGTTTGTTCCTGAGCTGGTTCGTGCCCTCAGTCGTTTATGTCTTCAGGACCGGACTTTCGGTTTACGCCGGCAGTCAGTTCCTCTTTTCACTCGCTCCCAGGAGTTGCATGCCAGCGCCCAGGTCCAAGATTGCCACATGGATTCATTCCGTGATGTTGTGAAGCCTATTGCATAGTGGACGGACCTCTACCGCATTCTACGGTCCAAGGGGAGCCTCTTGGAGGATTGGACTTCAGACGTTGGTCGACCATGTCCACCGGGCCTCCACCTGGTCTACTCGGCATACCTTTACTAGTTCCTATCAGGTTCACACACATGCTTTGGCAGAGGCCAGTCTTGCCGTTATCTTTGCGGGCGGCAGAAGCACACCTGTACCAAGGTAGGTCTTTGTAGGTCTGGGTCAAGCCCGACAGGAGGAAGCGGTTTCCTACCGATCTCCGGTGATGGTTCTCTTCCCACCCAGGGACTGCTTTTGGACATCCCATGGTCCTGTGTCCCCCAATGAAACGATGGAGAAAGATAGATTTTTGTGTACTCACCGTAAAATCTCTTTCTCTGAGTCTTCATTGGGGGACACAGCACCCACCCTGTTTGTGTTTTTTGGTTGCATATTACCTGCCTGTTGCCTCAGTGGCCATATTCCCTGCCACTGGTCGCATGAATAATTGGTTATAGTGTTTACCTAGTTTGATCTAGAGTTGTTTGGTTCTCCTCCTACTGCTTGTGCACTAAACTGATTGAGTCCGCCTCCGGCTCAGGGTGTATGCTGCTGAGGAGGAGCTAACTTTTTCTGTTTACTTAGTGTCAGCCTCCTAGTGACAGCAGCATAACCCATGGTCCTGTGTCCCCCAATGAAGACTCAGAGAAAGAGATTTTACGGTGAGTACACAAAAATCTATCTTTTTGCGTTTTTTTGTTTTTTGCTCCCCTTCTTCCGAGAGCCGTAACTTTTTTATTTTTCCATCAATCTTGCCATATGAGGGCTTGTTTTTTGCGGGACGAGTTGTACTTTTAAATGAAACCATAAGTTTTACTTATAATATAGTACAATAGTTTTTGGGATATTTTATTCACCGAGTTCACTATATGGTAAAACTGATGTGTCATTGAGGTTGGTGCAAGTTTGTAGACACCAAACATGTATAGGTTTACTTGTATCTAAGGGGTTAAAAAAAAATCCCAAATTTGTCCAATAAAAGTGGCGCACGTTTTACGCCATTTTCTGAAACCCGTAGCGTTCTCATTTTTCGGGATCTATGGCTCATTGACGGCTTATTTTTTGCGTCTCGAGCTGACGTTTCTAATGATACCATTTTTGCACAGATGCTACGTTTTGATCGCCTGTTATTGCATTTTGCGCAAAACTTGCGGCGACCAAAAAAACGTAATTTTGGTGTTTGGAATTTTTTGCCGCTACGCCGTTTATTGATCAGATTAATTGATTTTATATTTTGATAGATCGGGCGTTTCTGAATGCGGCGATACCAAATATGTGTATATTTTTTTAACCCTTTAATTTTCAATGGGGCGAAAGGGGGGTGATTTGAACTTTTAAGTTTTTTTATTTTTTTTTAAACTTTTTTTTAACTTTTTTTTAATTTTATTGGTTATTAACAGTTATTAACCTGGGTGAAGCCGGGTAGTATAGCTAATTCTATATAATTCTGCTGGTGCCATGCTTTGGATTGCTTTAGGGTGATTTTTTCTGCATACCCTCCCAGTAGCCTCTTTTTGTGTGTGCTTTGTGCATTGGAGGCTCCATTATTTTAATCATTAATTGTATTTTTTAATCTAAGTGTTAATAAAAATTAATTTATTATAAATTATATATTTTCTTATGGGTGGGTATCTCACAGGAAGTATTTTGAGTTTAATTGAGTTCCCTAATGACAATAATATGATATGTTTGATTAATTACAGCCACAAGTAAAGCTGGGACCACCTGGGAAGCGGAGGAAGATGACACAGCCTGGGTGGACGGACACAGTCTCTAGTAAAGCTGGGACCACCTGGGAAGTGGAGGCAGGTGACACAGCCGGGGTGGACGGACACAGTCTCTAGTAAAGCTGGGACCACCTGGGAAGCGGAGGCAGATGACACAGCCGGGGTGGACGGACACAGTCTCTAGTAAAGCTGGGACCACTTGGGGTAGCTAATGCAGATGACACAGCTGGGGTGGACGGACACAGTCTCTAGTAAAGCTGGGACCACCTGGGAAGCGGAGGCAGATGACACAGCCGGGGTGGACGGACACAGTCTCTAGTAAAGCTGGGACCACCTGGGAAGTGGAGGCAGGTGACACAGCCGGGGTGGACGGACACAGTCTCTAGTAAAGCTGGGACCACCTGGGAAGCGGAGGCAGATGACACAGCCGGGGTGGACGGACACAGTCTCTAGTAAAGCTGGGACCACCTGGGAAGCGGAGGCAGATGACACAGCCGGGGTGGACGGACACAGTCTCTAGTAAAGCTGGGACCACCTGGGAAGCGGAGGCAGGTGACACAGCCGGGGTGGACGGACACAGTCTCTAGTAAAGCTGGGACCACCTGGGAAGCGGAGGCAGGTGACACAGCCGGGGTGGACGGACACAGTCTCTAGTAAAGCTGGGACCACCTGGGAAGCGGAGGCAGATGACACAGCCGGGGTGGACGGACACAGTCTCTAGTAAAGCTGGGACCACCTGGGAAGCGGAGGCAGGTGACACAGCCGGGGTGGACGGACACAGTCTCTAGTAAAGCTGGGACAACCTGGGAAGCGGAGGCAGGTGACACAGCCGGGGTGGACGGACACAGTCTCTAGTAAAGCTGGGACCACCTGGGAAGCGGAGGCAGGTGACACAGCCGGGGTGGACGGACACAGTCTCTAGTAAAGCTGGGACCACCTGGGAAGTGGAGGCAGGTGACACAGCCGGGGTGGACATACACAGTCTCTAGTAAAGCTGGGACCACCTGGGAAGCGGAGGCAGATGACACAGCCGGGGTGGACAGACACAGTCTCTAGTAAAGCTGGGACCACTGGGGTAGATAATGCACATAGCACGGCTGGGGTGGAATAGACACCGGGGTACATGCAAGAACACTGTAACGGGAAGCACAGCGGACAAGGAGACCTCACAACTATCTGGCTAGTGAACAAACCACTAACTAATAGTGTTGATCAGGCACCTCCCCTAGTGGGAGAGTGCCTTAAGTACTTAGCAAAAGGCCGAGAGGCATTTCCAGGGAATGACAAACTGGCCCATTAAACGATGGGCAGCGGTGCACGCGCATGCCCTATGAGCGCTCCCGGAGGCCCTGTGCAGTGTGCACAGGTCCTAAGGTAAAGAAGAAGGAATCACCCACTTGGAGGACCGCGGGGAAGCCATACAGCATGGTGCGAGCTGGCCGCAGCAGTGAGTGAGCGTCCCTGCAGGGAGGAGGGCAAGCAGTGCAGGGACCCCAACACCTCAGTGCTGCTAATATCATGTATGTTGTATAGATTATTTTGCATGCACAGAACATGAATAAATGGTCCATTGGGTCACCGACGTCAGTGGTCATCCAATGGCCACCACTTTAATAAGGGAGGTTTTTCCGCAGACGTTGGTGATCTCTCACTTCTTACCAAAGCCTTAATCTTCACTTGCAGGTTTGTCAGGAGTTTCTGAATATTCTCAAGGAAAATCATGTCTGTGGTTATGCCGAGGAATTTGTCTTCAGACTTCTTCACGACTTCTGTGGCCTGAACACAAAAGAAACCATATAAAAGACAGGTCCCCGATGTGATACGGAAACAAACCACAACTGTGAACTCGCCTGCTCCAAGCACTGGGACTCCAGGCCCTCCAGATCCACCATGATGGAGCCTTCAAATTCCGCGATGGAGGCCGACGCTTTGTGCAGCCTCTTCCGCAGCGTCTCAACCTCATCCGGAGAAAAGTTTCCTCCTTCCGAAAACAACCTAATGGAGGATGGTGATTACCCCCCGTCATTACGCTGTCATTTTATGTCCTTGACTTGTCGAATATTTACCGAAACGACTTGATGAAATCCGAGTTGGTGTCGCACAACTTCCCCAGCAGCTCCTCCAAGTGCTGCCGATAGTTCCTCATGGCAGTCTGTACTCCGCTAATGTGACTGTCCAAGATGGAGGGGAGCGAGCTGTGCAGGGCGAGCAATCTGAAATAAAAAACAAAAGCAGAAAACAATGAGAAAACAAAGATAAAAAGGTAAAATCACATTAGTTTCTGTATTGTGCAACATCACACATCACACATCACACACCGGCAGCTGCAGAACCAGACAGGAAGAGGCTTATTCGGGCAGATGTGGCCGCCATCATCTGCATGTTCCGGTGTGACCAACGTGACAGGCATCTAGGCTGGTAAAGCTGCCCATACACAGACTGATGTCTGTCTGGACGGCTGTCCACCTCTCTTTGTGGGCGGCAGGCTGTGGGGGCGGCTGCCTCTCTGTGTGGGTGGCCGCCTCTTTGTGCGGGCAGCCGCCTCTCTGTGCGGGCAGCCGCCTCTCTGTGCGGGCAGCCGCCTCTCCGTGCAGACGGCCGGGCGGCTGCCTGTCTGTACGGACGGCCGGGTGGCTGCCTCTCTGTGCGGGCGGCCGCCTCTCTGTGTGGGCCGGCTGCCTCTCTGTGCGGGCGGCCGGGCGGCTGCCTCTCTGTGCAGGCGGCCGCTTCTCTTTGCGTGCGTCCGTGCGGGTGCTTCTCTGTGTGGGTGGCCGGGCGGCTGCTTCTCGTTGCGGGCGGCCGACTATCTGTGCTAGCTGTCTGTCTGTGTGGGCTGCAGTGGCTGTGTGGGCTGCAGTGGCTGTGTGGGCTGCAGTGGCTGTGTGGGCTGCAGTGGCTGTGTGGGCTGCAGTGGCTGTGTGGGCTGCAGTGGCTGTGTGGGCTGCAGTGGCTGTGTGGGCTGCGGAGGGTGTCCCAGATGCTCTGGCTTCAAATTATGGTGCCTGGAGTTGGCGCATGCTTAGATGGAGCTCTTGCCTCAAGATCTTGTCTTGTCAGAGAAAAGCAGCAGCGCGTCAATTCTTTCTGCTTTTTTTCCCTTTCTCAATAGATGATAAAAGCATAAAAATATGCTTTATTCAGCAGCTTTTTTTCCCTTCAAAACACCCTTTTTTGTGCTGAAAAGGACACAAAAAAGCAATGTGCACACACAGCCTTAAGCACCACTCCATTGTTTTGTTTTCAGCGCTTGAGTGGCGTCTTCACCTTTTTTCAGCACCGCTCCGGTCTTGTTCCGCCATCTTGGGTTCGTAACGTCAGAAGTTACATCATAAGCGCTCAATGAAAGGCTATGAAAGCCAGAACGAGGCTCTCAGACTTGTACTGATGTGTGACTTTTGGCGCCTCCATGAAAAACGGGAGCTGCCGCCAAGTCACAAACTCCTGGAGACCGACAGGAGTGACGGTGATAGATGAAGACACCGGAGGGTGAGAACCGTATTTTTTGTTTTGTAAGACGCACCCCAAATTTAGAGATACAAAAGGTAATAAAAGGGGGTCCATCTTTTACTTCGGTGTTGTCTTACCGGAGGGGGGACCGCAGCGGTGGTGGAGTGGAGTCACAGGAGGTAGGGGCTGTGCTGGCAGCGGTCAGGTGTGTGCTGGTTTTGTGGAGCAGGCCAGTGCGGCGGGTGTCCCAAATGCTCTGTCGTCAGTGCGGGCTTCAAAGAAATGGCACCCGGAGTGGCGCGTGTGCAAATTGAGCTCTTAGCTCAATGACAAGATCTTGAGGCAAGAGCTCCATCTAAGCATGCGCCAACTCCAGGCACCATAATTTGAAGCCAGAGCATCTGGGACACCCTCCGCAGCCCACACAGCCACTGCAGCCCACACAGCCACTGCAGCCCACACAGCCACTGCAGCCCACACAGACAGACAGCTAGCACAGATAGCCGGCCGCCCGCAACGAGAAGCAGCCGCCCGGCCGCCCACACAGAGAAGCACCCGCACGGACGCACGCACAGAGAAGCGGCCGCCTGCACAGAGAGGCAGCCGCCCGGCCGCCCGCACAGAGAGGCAGCCGGCCCACACAGAGAGGCGGCCGCCCGCACAGAGAGGCAGCCGCCCGGCCGTCCGTACAGACAGGCAGCCGCCCGGCCGCCTGCACAGAGAGGCGGCCGCCTCTCTGTGAGGGTGGCCGGGCGGCTGCCTCTCTGTGCGGGCGGCCGCCTCTTTGTGCGGGCGGCCGCCTCTTTGTGCGGGCGGCCGCCTCTCTGTGCGGGCAGCCGCCTCTCTGTGCGGGCAGCCGCCTCTCTGTGCGGGCAGCCGCCTCTCTGTGCGGGCAGCCGCCTCTCCGTGCGGACGGCCGGGCGGCCGCCTCTCTGTGCAGGCGGCCGCTTCTCTGTGCGTGCGTCCGTGCGGGTGCTTCTCTGTGTGGGCGGCCGGGCGGCTGCTTCTCGTTGCGGGCGGCCAGCTATCTGTGCTAGCTGTCTGTCTGTGTGGGCTGCAGTGGCTGTGTGGGCTGCAGTGGCTAAGTGGGCTACGGAGGGCGTCCCAGATGCTCTGGCTTCAAATTATGGTGCCTGGAGTTGGCGCATGCTTAGATGGAGCTCTTGCCTCAAGATCTTGTCATTGAGCTAAGAGCTCAATTTGCACACGCGCCACTCCGGGTGCCATTTCTTTGAAGCCCGCACTGGCGACAGAGCATTTGGGACACCCGCCGCACTGGCCTGCTCCACAAAACCAGCACACACCTGACCGCTGCCAGCACAGCCCCTACCTCCTGTGACTCCACTCCACCACCGCTGCGGTCCCCCCTCCGGTAAGACAACACCGGAGTAAAAGATGGACCCCCTTTTATTACCTTTTGTATCTCTAAATTTGGGGTGCGTCTTACAAAACAAAAAATACGGTTCTCACCCTCCGGTGTCTTCATCTATCACCGTCACTCCTGTCGGTCTCCAGGAGTTTGTGACTTGCAGGCAGCTCCCGTTTTTCATGGAGGCGCCAAAAGTCACACATCAGTACAAGTCTGAGAGCCTCGTTCTGGCTCTCATAGCCTTTCATTGAGTGCTTATGATGTAATTTCTGACGTTACGAACTCAAGATGGCGGAACAGGACCGGAGCGGTGCTGAAAAAAGGTGAAGACGCCACTCAAGCACTGAAAACAAAACAATGGAGTGGTGCTTAAGGCTGTGTGCGCACATTGCTTTTTTGTGTCCTTCTTTTCAGCACAAAAAAGGGTGTTTTGGTGGGAAAAGAAGGGAATTTTGTTACTTACCGTAAATTCCTTTTCTTCTAGCTCTTATTGGGAGACCCAGACGATTGGGGTATAGCTACTGCCCTCCGGAGGCCACACAAAGCACTACACTAAAAAGTGCAAGGCCCCTCCCCTTCTGGCTATACCCCCCCGTGATATCACGGGTTCTCCAGTTTTAGTGCCAAAGCAAGAAGGAGGAAAGCCAATAACTGGTTTAAACAAATTAACTCCGAGTAACATCGGAGAACTGAAAAACCGTTCAACATGAACAACATGTGTACCCGCAAACAACAAAAAAATCCCGAAGGACAACAGGGCGGGTGCTGGGTCTCCCAATAAGAGCTAGAAGAAAAGGAATTTACGGTAAGTAACAAAATTCCCTTCTTCTTCGGCGCTCTATTGGGAGACCCAGACGATTGGGACGTCCAAAAGCTGTCCCTGGGTGGGTAAAGAAATACCTCATGTTAGAGCTGCAAGACAGCCCTCCCCTATGGGGAAGCCACTGCCACCTGCAGGGCTCTTCTACCTAGGCTGGCGTCCGCCGAAGCATAGGTATGCACCTGATAATGTTTGGTGAAAAATGTGCAGGCTCGACCAGGTAGCTGCCTGGCACACCTGTTGAGCCGTAGCCTGGTGTCGTAATGCCCAAAACGCACCTACGGCTCTGGTAGAATGGACCTTCAGCCCTGAAGGAACCGGAAGCCCCGCAGAACGGTAGTCTTCAAGAATTGGTTCTTTGATCCATCGAGCCATGGTGGCTTTAGAAACCTGCAACCCCTTGCGCGTACCAGCGACAAGGACAAAAAATGCATCAGAGCGGCGCATGGGCGCCGTGCGGGAAATGTAGATTCTGAGTGCTCTCACCAGAACTAACAACTGTAAATCCTTTTCATACCGGAGAACCGGATGAGAACAAAAGGAAGGAAAGGGTATATCCCGATTAAGAAGAAACGCGGATACAACCTTAGGGAGAAACTCCTGAATAGGGCGCAGCACTACCTTGTCCTGGTGGAACACTAGGAAGGGAGCCTTGAATGACAGAGCCGCCAGCTTAGACACTCGCCGAAGCGACGTGATCGCAACCAGAAAGGCCACTTTCTGTGACAGGCGCGAAAGGGAAACTTCCCTCAGAGGCTCGAAATGCGGCTTCTGGAGAGCAACTAGTACCCTGTTCAGATCCCATGGATCTAACGGCCGCTTGTACGGGGGCACAATATGACAAACCCCCTGTAGTAACGTGCGCACCTTAGGAAGACGTGCTAGACGCTTCTGAAAAGAACACGGATAGTGCCGAGACTTGCCCTTAAAGGGAGCCGAGCGACCAACCTCTTTCCCAACCAGATTGCAGGAGGGAAGGTAAAGTAGGCAATGCCGATGGCCAGGGAGACCCTCCCTGAGCAGAACACTAAGATAAGAATATCTTCCACGAGTTGTGGTAGATCTTGGCAGACCGCGGCTGGCTAGCCCGTCTCATGGTGGCAATGACGTCGTGCTCACGGTCGACCGACGGTGAGATGCCACAGATCACGGTACCACGACCTCCCCGGCCAGTCTGGGGCGACGAGGATGGTGTGGCAGCAATCGGTAGCTGGAACTGTGACCAATCCTGAGCCAAGGCGCCTGTCGCCAGAGCTCTTTGATCGTAAGACCGCGTCATGAAAATCGGGACCTTGTTGTTGCCGAGAAGCCATGACGTCGACGTCCGTCTTCATCCTGCGTCTACAGAATTCTTGCAAACAAACGGGTGCAGAGCCCATTCCCCTGCGTCCACGCCCTGGCGACTGAGGAAGTCTGCTTCCTAGTGTCGTACGCCCGGGATGTGAACAGCTGATATGGTGTATGCTCTGTCTTCTACCCATAGCAGAATCCGCCGGACCTCTTGGGAGTCTTGTCGACTGCGTAGTCCGCCTTGGTGGTTGGTGTATGCCACCGCTGTGGATAGTCCGACTGAATTCGGATCTATTTGCATTCCAGCCACTGCAGGAAGGCTTGCAGTGCAAGATACACTGCCCAGAGCTCCAGACCACTGAGTTGAAGAGTGGACTCCTCTGAAGATGGTCTTTGACCGTCTGGAAAAGCTAAAACTCGCCTCTGGATGAGGCGCCTCCTTGAAGGAGAGACTGTCCCCTCGTCTGTAGTGAACGCTGTTTGTCCAGCGGAAGCTTCACTATCGCTGAGAGAGTGTGAAAACTCTCCAGGAGATGCCAGCGATTGGGTTCAACCTTGAAAAGTTGAAGACCCACCCGAAACTCTGGGAAGGGTCCAGCGCCATGTTCAGGTTGTGTTGGCATGCTTGTAAAGGAGAGTGCCTTGACCAGTAGATTGCCCAAGTAAAGGATCACAGAGTGACCGTGAGAGCGCGGGACTGCTCCCTCTGCTGCCACGAACTTGGTGAACAACCGTGGGGCTGTCGCCAGCCAAAGGGTATGGCTACGAAACGAAATATTCTCGTCTTTAATAACGAATCGTAGCCAACGCCGGTGCCTCGGAGCAATCGGCACGTGTAGATAAGCATCCTGATGTCTATTGAAGCTAGGAAAACTCCTTGAGACAGAGAGGCAATGACGGAGCGGAGTGATGCCATCCGGAACCGCCTGGTTTTCACGTGCTCGTTAAGCAGTATAAAGTCCAGAACGGGACGGAAGGAGCCGTCCTATTTTGGCACCACGACCAGGTCGGGGCAAAATGCGTATCTGGTTCCTGAAGAGGAACAGGGATTACCGCTCTTTCCGCCTGCAGAAGAGCCTCGGCTCGGTCGGTGCGGTAGTTTGAAACAAACTGACTCTCACTCACAGGCCCTCAACCTGCGGTAGGTAAATGCCGCTAAAGCGGGGGAGTCTGCCCCCCCGCGGTTGCGGAGTGAGAGGGCTGAAAATTATGAGGAAAACGCTTTGGTAGCGGATCCTCCGGCTGCCTTCCCCGGGCGTGAATTGAGCCCGCTAGGAATCTATGCCCTTCTGGGCTTTTTGAGTCGTCTTGGATAGTTGAATGATTTCATTCAACCCTTACCAACAGACTATCACTAGATAAAGGCAACCTGGTTAAGCACTTCGTTGGAAGCAGCCTCTGTTCCAATCTCTCAACTACTAGCCTCTGCGTAAAAACACGGAGTTGGCGGGCCACTGACGTCCGGCTCGTAGAGTCTCGGACAGCAATAACAGCATGATTCGCCATGCCGACATTGCGAGTTAAAGACGCTGCTGGGACCGAGAGTACCTGTGACAGCGACCCTCTGCGCAATACTAGCTGAAATAGCTTGGAGTGCCTTCACGGCTGCGACTGCCGGAGCAGCCGACCTGCCGATAGCTTCATAGACAGATTGCAACCAGAGGCCAATCTGCCTGTCAATGGCATTTTGAAGTGAAGTCCTATCCACCACTACAACTATAGATCTAGCTGCAAGCATGGAGATTGGGGATCCACATTTGGATACTGGGTCTAGCGCTTGACCACGTCAGGGGGAGCGACACGTGTCTCATTAATACGGTCGGAGAAACGCTTATCGTGATAAGCGTGTCGTTTCTGGACTGCGTCTCTGGAGTCAGAGTGCTAAACAAGTACTCAATATATAGAGATTTCTCTTGCTGTGAAGCTGACCCCTCCACTGGAGGAGTTGAGGGAGAAATACCCAACCTTTCGTTGATGGACGCAATAAGATTATTCACTATAGCGTCACCATCCGGTGTATCCGGATTGAGAGCGGTCTCAGGAACAGAGTCCTGAACAGCTCCGTCTGCCTCATCATACAGAGAGTACTCCAGCCGGGACCTTGACCAGTGATGTAGTCGAGGGCTAATGCCAGCGAGCCCGCTTAGGCCATCTGGGACTGTCGACCGTGTCGGATGCCTGCTCTCTGGGATGCCTGGAATCACTCTGGCGCCTTGAGATGCTCCAGATCAGGGCGGCCAGGGTCATTGCAACCATATTGCCCACGGTCTGCTTGGGGTGCAAAGTCTGTAAGATGTCAGTCATAGTCACAGACAATATATCAGCGGAAAAACTGCAACTTCGTCCCTGTCTCTGGACAGAGATCACAGGTGGTTCCTTTGGCCACATATAGCAGAGACCCCGGTTGAGCAATTGCACGCACTGGGGGTCCTGAAACCGTATGACATGCAGTACAAGCAGCATAGAAAGCCCGTGCATTGGCAACTTGTCTTTTTCTGCTGTTGTTGTCTAGCTATCTAAGAGCCTAGCCGAGGATAGCGACCGTACAGTGAATAGTCATACAAGCATGAAGTACAAATAAACACTTCAGCACATGTAGTACACGCAGCATTGAAAACTTGTGGCTTGGCACATTTGCTCTTCTGCTGCTGTTGTCTATTTATCTAGGAGCATGAGACAAGGATAGCGACATACAGTGAATGTATAGCATACAGCATGACAGTAAACACTGCAGCCCATGCAATCCAAGCAGCATTGAAAGCTTGCGCGTTAGCACCCTAGCCTTTCTGCTGCTGTTGTCTATTTATCCAGGAACATTAGCCAAGGATAGCGACATACAGTGAATGTATAGCATACAAGCATGACAGTAAACACTGCAGCCAATGGAAGTCAAGCAGCATTGAAAACTTGTGCCGTAGCACCATTGCTCTACTGCTCCTTTTGTCTGTTTATCTGGGCGCATTAGCCAAGAATAGTGACATACAGTGAATGTATATCATAACAATAAACCGTGCAGCACATGCAAGCGAAGCAGCATTGAAAGCTTGTGCCTTAGCACAAATTGCTCTACTGCTGCTGTTGCCCAATCTGACAGTAAACACTGCAGCACATGCAAACGAAGAAGCATTGAAAGCTTGTGCCTCAGCAGCATTGCTTATTTGCTGCTGTTGCCCAGAATAGCGACAGTACAGTACAGTGCATAGCCATACCTCCCAACCGTCCCGGATTCTGCGGGACTTGCACGATTTATCAGGGCTGTCCCGCACTCCCGCGGCTCACAGCTGATGTCCCGGCTCCTCCCCTCAGTGGAGTGAATAAATTAAATTAAATTATCATCGGCTCTGGATTTTCGGGGCGGCCGGGACTCGAACTCGTGGAGCTGTGAGTCATTGTTTCAAAGGCAGCAGCTCTAACCACTGAGCTACTGCCTCTATTGAAACCAATAGGAAGATTTTGTTATCTTGACCTATATACTGCAGGTCAGACACGAGAAGCAGGTTATTCAGCTGCAAAGATGGATGGAGGGATGAATGGAGGGATAGAGGGAGGGATGGATGGATGATAGAGGGATGAATGGAGGGATACAGGGAGGGATGAATGGAGGGATAGAGGCAGGGATGGATGGATGATAGAGGGATGAATGGAGGGATAGAGGGAGGGATGAATGGAGGGATAGAGGCAGGGATAGATGGATGATAGAGGGATGAATGGAGGGATAGAGGGAGGGATGGATGGATGATAGAGGGATGAATGGAGGGATAGAAGGATGGAGGGATAGTGGGATGAATGGAGGGATAGAGGGAGGGATGAATGGAGGGATAGAGGGATGAATGGAGGGATAGAGGCAGGGATGGATGGATGATAGAGGGATGAATTGAGGGATGAATGGAGGGATAGAGGGAGGGATGAATGGAGGGATGAATGGAGGGATAGAAGGAGGGATGAATGGAGGGATAGAGGGATGAAAGGAGGGATAGAGGGAGGGATGAATGGATGATGGAGGGATGAATGAAGGGATGAATGGAGGGATAGAGGGAGGGATGGATGGATGATAGAGGGATGAATGGAGGGATGAATGGAGGGATAGAAGGAGGGATGAATGGAGAGATAGAGGGATGAATGGAGAGATAGAGAGAGGGATGAATGGAGGGATAGAGGGATGAATGGAGGGATAGAGGCAGGGATGGATGGATGATAGAGGGATGAATTGAGGGATGAATGGAGGGATAGAGGGAGGAATGGATGGATGATAGAGGGATGAATGGAGGGATGAATGGAGGGATAGAAGGAGGGATGAATGAAGGGATAGAGGGATGAAAGGAGGGATAGAGGGAGGGATGAATGGATGATAGAGGGATGAATGAAGGGATGAATGGAGGGATAGAGGGATGAAAGGAGGGATGGATGGATGATAGAGGGATGAATGGAGGGATAGAAGGAGGGATGAATGGAGGGATAGAGGGATGAATGGAGGGATAGATGGATGATAGAGGGATGAATTGAGGGATGAATGGAGGGATAGAGGGAGGAATGGATGGATGATAGAGGGATGAATGGAGGGATAGAGGGAGGGATGGATGCATGGATGATAGAGGGATGAATGGAGGGATAGAGGGATGGATGGATGGATGATAGAGGGATGAATGGAGGGATAGAGGGAGGGATGGATGGATGATAGAGGGATGAATGGAGGGATAGAGGGAGGGATGAATGGAGGGATAGAGGGAGGGATGGATGGATGATAGAGGGATGAATGGAGGGATGAATGGAGGGATGGATGGATGAATGGAGGGATAGAGGTAGGGATAGAGGGATGAATGGAGGGATGAATGGAGGGATGAATGGAGAGATAGAGGGAGGGATAGAGGGAGGGATGGATGATAGTGGGATGGATGGATGATAGAGGGATGGATGATAGAGGGATATATAGATACACGACAGATAATAGATAGATAGAGATAGAATCATAGATAGATAGAGGGATATAATCATAGATAGCTAGATAGATAGATAGAGAGATAGAATCATAGATAGATAGATAGATAGAGAGATAGAGATAGATAGATAGAGGGATAGATAAATACTGTATCTCAATGTTGGTGAAAGAGTCAGATTCATTTGTTCCCATAAAACTACTATAAAGAAATGAGGAAAAAAATACAAATACAATTTTTTTTTTTTTTTTATCTTCACCACCTTGGATTCAAACC
Organism: Anomaloglossus baeobatrachus; assembly: GCF_048569485.1. Lineage (NCBI taxonomy): Eukaryota > Metazoa > Chordata > Amphibia > Anura > Aromobatidae > Anomaloglossus > Anomaloglossus baeobatrachus. Next base: position 214,912,278 of record NC_134361.1, on the reverse strand, counting down.
AGCAACGTTCAAAACTTGTGTCCAGCAACCTCCTGGCTTTCCTAGCTGCTCTAGCTGTTGAGCCACTAGGATTGATGATGTCAGAGGGAGGATTTCACATAAATGAACCTACAATGCAGCCTCTTACACAGCAGATTACACAGGACACAGCTACATTGTGCAGAGCAGCATCTCTATCTCCTGTATTCTGGAGGGAGAGGAAAAGAGGATTTTTTTTTCTTGTAATAAAGTTACTAAAAATAATAAAAAAAAAATAGAATAATGTAATTTTATTGCACTTTTTTATAAAATAATAAACATCACAAATCAGCAAATAACATGGACATATTTGGTGTCCCTGTAATCGTAATGACCTGAACAACACAGCGATCAGGATATTTATGGGGATCGGTAAATGGCGGGGAAAAAAAAAGGCGCAATTTATTATTTTTCTTTATTAAAACCCATAAAAAATGTAATAAAAATGGATCACTGAGGCCGTGTTCACACATAGCGTAAATGCGGCATTTTTTCTGCAGGTGTCCGCGCCACGAGTGCAATAACAATGTTCTCTGATTATTGCGTGTTTGCGGTATTTTTTATGCATTGTTCCCCTTATTTGATACATGTTTGTTGCTGATGTGAATCCTGAAGCTTATAAAGAAAGAAACACCAAATCCGCACCATTCAGCGGCGTCTTTCCACGCACCAGGGGCGGAGATTTCAGGACGTCTCATCCACTTTGCTTGGACAATTAGTCCATATTCACATGTAGTGTAAATGCTGCATTTTTTTCTGCTGTTTCTTTGCACATTTATTCTGCTGTGTGTAATTGTCCAAGTAAAGTGGATGTGATTCCATGAAAAGACGCCGCTGAATTCTGCGGTTTTCGGGGGGAGGGGTTTCTCTGGAGGTTTCTATGTGGTGGAGCTTAAAAAATGCAGGAAAAAGCTTCTCTGTACGATAAAAACACTTAAAAACGCAGATTCACATCTGAACCAAAAAAACAGAGAAGATTGTTATTGTGTAGTTTGGTGCAGACAGAAACAAAAAGAAACAGAATTTATGCAACGTGTGAACACGGATTGATAGGCACAAATAAGCAACATGTCATATAGTGACACATAGAAATATAAAAAAATTCTGACTGCTATAAATATGAATGAACAGTCCGGGGCATCTGCTGAATGACCCTTACTGCTAAATGGGTGTGGCTAGGGGTGTGGCTAGGGGCGTGGCCAAAATTTGCCGCGGCGCGCCCAGCGCGCCGCATACTTTGTCCCTCTTTCCTTTCTTGAAAAGTTGGGAGGTATGGCATAGCATATCAGCACACAGCCCAAAAGCCCACTTCAGCATTAGTGGTGTCAGTTGCTTACCGCCCGCACAAGAGCGGGTGCGAGGTCGCCCAAAAACCTGTGACTGGTTCCGTTCTCCCAGAGTGGAAACCATAATGGCTGCCGGCTTCTCTTCCCCGTCCTGTGCAGAGGGGCGGGCCGTGGGCGAGCCCCAGCCAAGAGCGGGAACCCGGCGTCTCACTGTGTTCAGTGAGAGGGGGCTGGAGAATGCAAAGCAGACTCCAGCTCCCTGCGCTGAGCTACTGTACAGCGTCCCGCCCCTCCTCTGACTGGCAGGGCTGGGGCGGGAACGAAACGAAAACTAGGCCGCAAAGCCGGGGACTCTAGTAATAAGCGCGGCCGTCCTATGTGCACGGCCGACGCCGAAATCCCCCGGCGCACCACAAGTCCCAGCCGCGCCACAATGTAAAAAACAACCAGCAGCGGCCGGCGCGGCCGTTTTCAATACATAAATTCACTCAGCAAAGCTGCAGTGAATAATAGCACCAGCGCTCCGCGCTGTTGTCCCCGGCGCACTAACACTCCCAGCAATGCTGGTGTGTGTGGGCGCGATGTGCATGGGAACACAGAGTACCTTGATGTAGCAGGGCCCTGTCCCTGACGATACTCAGCTCCATATCCAGCAGGTTCTTTTGGGTCTGTGGATGGAGCTCGGTCTCTGTGCCTGGAGACCGGTAAGATCCCACTTCACCCAGAGCCCCTCATGGGGATGGGGAAGGAAAACAGCATGTGGGCTCCAGCCTCCGTACTAGCAATAAGTACCTCAACCTTACAACACCATCCACGGGTGAGAAGGGAGCATGCTGGGGGCCCTATATGGGCCCTCTTTTCTTCCATCCGACATAGTCAGCAGCTGCTGCTGACTAAAATCTGTGGAGCTATGCATGGATGTCTGACCTCCTTCGCACACAAAGCTAAAACTGGAGAACCCGTGATATCACGGGGGGGTATAGCCAGAAGGGGAGGGGCCTTGCACTTTTTAGTGTAGTGCTTTGTGTGGCCTCCGGAGGGCAGTAGCTATACCCCAATCGTCTGGGTCTCCCAATAGAGCGCTGAAGAAAAAGCTGCTGAATAAAGCATATTTTTATGCTTTTATCATCTATTGAGAAAGGGGAAAAAAAAGCAGAAAGAATTGACGCGCTGCTGCTTTTCTCTGCACCAAAATCTGCACGGAAAAAAGAAGCAACGTGTGCACCGCACCTGAGGATTCTCATAGACTTTGCTGGGATGGGTTTTTTCCTTGCAGCATTGATTAAAATCTGCAAGGACAAAAGGCATGAAAGAAAGCAGCGTGTGCACAGAGCCTAATAGTTATCACTTGCAAGATAGATGATAACTTTTTGGGACACTACTTGGAAGGGTAAAAAATGCCAAGAAAAGGGCTCTGAAATGCTCCGTCGGTGGCTGCCGTGCACTGATTGTCAGCGGGACTGCCGGATATAGCAGTTCCATAGGGAATGAATGGTGGATTTGGGGTCTTGCATGTCCGGCCATTGCTCTGTCCTGATTTCCGGACCCCCAGCGATCACCTATTCTGTGCATCTATAGGCACAGGGTCTACATTTGCAGCCATGTGGTTGTGAGGAGGATGTGGTGGTGCTGGCTTTGGCTCGTCTGCTCGCCTTTACCTCCCTGACGTATTTTCGCCCACACAGTGTAATCTTATGTGATCCGGATCCCATGTGATCCTTTCCCCGATTCACTCACTTGTCGGATTTTCTGGCCTTAAGGAAAGTTGTTTTCATGCCGCTGATTTTGCTGCGGAAGTTTTGGGTCTCCGCTTTCATCCTGTCAATAAGGGCCACGCTTTCTTCCCTGAGGTCGCTCAGCGCCTGCTTTACCCCCTCGCAGTGACGATCCACCCGCTCCGAGTGGAGGCGAAGCTCGGCTGGAAAAACAAATCGCGAGAGAGGGCGGAGATGGCCGTATATCATCTATGGGGTTAATGTGTTCTGACTGTGATCGCTCACATCGATCTCTAGGGGGCGTCACAACAGGCAAACTCCGTATCTTCCTACTTAAAAGAATGTGGCAGCCCACAAAACTATTTTGAACGTCGCACTGCCACCTAGTGGACATTTTTTACTAAACCTTTCTTATCTTTTAAAAAAATTGGAAACCATTAGTACTGAATACCGATATCACATTCCCTGTCCAGGGGAAACCTGCAGGTTAATTTCCTGTGTTTTCTTCTTATTAGCTCAGCTCAATCAGTGACTACTGCTCATCTACAGAGCCTACAGGCAGTCTGAGACACACCTCCTGCCTTCTGATTGGCTCAGGCTGCTGCTCGCTCCCTCCTCCTTGCAGCTCTGCCTCATCTGATTGGCTAAAGAGTATAAACACTCATCTACAGAGCCTACAGGCAGTCTGAGACACACCTCCTGCCTCCTCATTGGCTCAGACTGCTGTTCTCTCCCTCCTCTTTACAGCTCTGCCTCATCTGATTGGCGTCTGGGTGTAAACACAAGTTTATCACCGATTCAGCAGGAAATCTGACACACCTCCTGCTTCCTCATTGGCTCAGGCTGCTGCTCGCTCCCTCCTCCTTGAAGCTCTGCTGCCTCTGATTGGCTATCACCGGCTCAGCAGGAAGTATGACACACCTCCTGCCTCCTCATTGGCTCAGGCTGCTGCTCGCTTTCTCCTCCTTGCAGCTCTGCCTCATCTGATTGGCTGCTGAGTATAAACACAGGTTTATCACCGACTCAGCAGGAAATCTGACACACCTCCTGCCTCCTCATTGGCTCAGGCTGCTGCTCTATCCCACCTCTTTGCAGCTCTGCCTTATCCGATTGGCTGCTGATTATAAACACAACTTTATCACTGGCTCAGCAGGAAGTCTGACACACCTCCTGCCTCCTCATTGGCTCAGGCTGCTGCGCTCTCCCGCCTCCTTGCAGCTCTGCCTCATCTGATTGGCTGCTGAGTATAAACACTCATCTACAGAGCCTACAGGCAGTCTGAGACGCACCTCCTGCCTCCTCATTGGCTCAGGCTGCTGTTCTCTCCCGCCTCTTTACAGCTCTGCCTCATCTGATTGGCTGCTGAGTATAAACACTCATCTACAGAGCCTACAGGCAGTCTGAGACACACCTCCTGCCTCCTCATTGGCTCAGGTTGCTGCTCACTCCCTCCTCCTTGAAGCCCTGCCTCATCTGATTGGCTATCACCGATTCAGCAGTAAGTATGACACACCTCCTGTCTCCTCATTGGCTCAGGCTGCTGCTCGCTCCCTCCTCCTTGAAGCTCTGCCTCATCTGATTGGCTATCACTGACTCTGCAGGAAGTCTGACACACCTCATGCCTCCTCATTCGCTAAGGCTCCTGATCACTCCCTCCTCCTTGAAGCTCTGCCTCATGTGATTGGTTATCACCGGCTCAGCAGTATGACACACCTCCTACCCCCTCATTGGCTCAGGCTGCTGCTCTGTCCTGCCTCTTTGCAGCTCTGTCTCATCTTATTGGCTGCTGAGTATAAATACAACTTTATCACCGGCTCAGCAGGAAGTTGGTGCATGGAGAACTCATTTCTAATAAGGAAAGGGCAGAACGACTAGAAAATACAGACTATTACACCACCAAGTGACAAAAGAAGGATGATTGGTGAACTCCACACATATGCCGAGTCAAATGAGGCATAATAGAAAGGAGTCTGGAGAGTCCCTTTAAGAATTGATACTTCCTTCCATCTGTCCATTTCTAGCCGATAAATGTTGCCGTATGACTGCAAAATCATATATTAAATCATAGTAATCTTGGAAACACATAAGTCTGCATGGGAGCTGTATACACACAGGGCATAGGACAGAGACCCGTGACCCGGACCCTACCTGCTCTGACATTGTGGACATCCATCTTCACCCGTTTGCCTCGAGGCTGATGCAGGTGACAGCGCAGGTCATACTCAGATTTCAGCTCTTCCTTCTTGGCCAGGACGATACTGTGTGAGCCGGACACCGTGTCACCGAACCAGCCCTCCAGATGCTCGAAGAAGCCCAGACGGAGCCTGAAAGTCAGAAAGTCATTAAAGCTCTGCGACTAGAGGAAGTCCCGGACATAAGACGCTCGTCGCTCACCGTCTTCTGAGGTCAGCCATCATCTCGTCTGGTAAAACAACGTGGTCCAGATTTAAGGGGCTCTCGTCCTCTATAGAGGCCTCGGTGAAGAACACATTGCCAGTCAGATCTCCCATCGATGACCCCGGCTTTCCGGCTTTCTTCCTCAGCACGGTGTAGGTATTCAGTTTAGAGGTTGTGAACGTTTCGCTTATCGCAGGGGCTTTCTCTGTCGATGATACTATATTCAGTATCTGACTGTCCTGATTCAGAGACACAAGGGGAGCAGGCCCCTTTAAATGACCCGAATATACAAAGCTTTATTTTTTTATATTCTTTATCCACCACAGAAGCGGCTTTGGATGTGACCACGTGATGAAACGTGGAGATTCCCAGCGTCGGATACCACCGGTGATACATTTACTGACCTCGTTCTGTGCGGACCTCCTCTCAGCCCCCGGGGCCTCGTCCATGGAGTCCTCGCCTTGTTCAGCACCGGTATTTCCCCCATTACCGTCCCCGGAGGTCTCTATACTAGGGGTCTGCAGAACACCCCTATCCTCTGTACGGTCATCCTGGGAGTAGTTGTCCGTGTCTGTAGGATGTGGTGACTTTTTAGGTCCTTCTTCAGGATCGCCGCCATGTGGAGTGGCTGCAGGGCTGCTGGATGTGGGGTCCGGGCTTATGGCAGGTAAAGCCCCCGAGGCTTCATGACTTGGGGGAAAGTCCTTAGTGAAAAAAAAAGAAAAGTCAGACTCAACAATGTGTGACCTGTATATACAGCCCGGCAATGTGTGACCTGTATATACAGCCCGGCAATGTGTGACCTGTATATACAGCCCGGCAATGTGTGACCTGTATATACAGCCCGGCAATGTGTGACCTGTATATACAGCCCGGCAATGTGTGACCTGTATATACAGCCCGGCAATGTGTGACCTGTATATACAGCCCGGCAATGTGTGACCTGTATATACAGCCCGGCAATGTGTGACCTGTATATACAGCCCGGCAATGTGTGACCTGTATATACAGCCCGGAAATGTGTGACCTGTATATACAGCCCGGCAATGTGTGACCTGTATATACAGCCCGGAAATGTGTGACCTCTATATACAGCCCGGCAATGTGTGCCCTCTATATACAGCCCGGCAATGAGTGACCTCTATATACAGCTCGGCAATGTGTGACCTGTATATACAGCCCGGCAATGTGTGCCCTCTATATACAGCCCGGCAATGTGTGACCTGTATATACTCTATATACAGCCCGGCAATGTGTGACCTGTATATACAGCCCGGCAATGTGTGACCTGTATATACAGCCCGGCAATGTGTGACCTCTATATACAGCCCGGCAATGAGTGACCTCTATATACAGCTCGGCAATGTGTGACCTGTATATACAGCCCGGCAATGTGTGCCCTCTATATACAGCCCGGCAATGTGTGACCTGTATATACAGCCCGGCAATGTGTGACCTGTATATACAGCCCGGCAATGTGTGACCTGCATATACAGCCCGGCAATGTGTGACCTCTATATACAGCCCGGCAATGTGTGACCTGTATATACAGCCCGGCAATGTGTGACCTGTATATACAGCCCGGCAATGTGTGACCTGTATATACAGCCCGGCAATGTGTGACCTGTATATACAGCCCGGCAATGTGTGACCTGTATATACAGCCCGGCAATGTGTGACCTGTATATACAGCTCGGCAATGTGTGACCTGTATATACAGCCCGGCAATGTGTGACCTCTATATACAGCTCGGCAATGTGTGACCTGTATATACTCTATATACAGCCCGGCAATGTGTGACCTGTATATACAGCCCGGCAATGTGTGACCTGTATATACAGCCCGGCAATGTGTGACCTCTATATACAGCCCGGCAATGAGTGACCTCTATATACAGCTCGGCAATGTGTGACCTGTATATACAGCCCGGCAATGTGTGCCCTCTATATACAGCCCGGCAATGTGTGACCTGTATATACAGCCCGGCAATGTGTGACCTGTATATACAGCCCGGCAATGTGTGACCTGCATATACAGCCCGGCAATGTGTGACCTCTATATACAGCCCGGCAATGTGTGACCTGTATATACAGCCCGGCAATGTGTGACCTGTATATACAGCCCGGCAATGTGTGACCTGTATATACAGCCCGGCAATGTGTGACCTGTATATACAGCCCGGCAATGTGTGACCTGTATATACAGCCCGGCAATGTGTGACCTGTATATACAGCCCGGCAATGTGTGACCTCTATATACAGCCCGGAAATGTGTGACCTGTATATACAGCCCGGCAATGTGTGCCCTCTGTATCCAGCCTGGCAATGTGTGACCTGTATATACAGCCCGGCAATGTGTGACCTGTATATCCAGCCCGGCAATGTGTGCCCTCTATATACAGCCCGACAATGTGTGCCCTCTATATACAGCCCGGCAATGTGTGCCCTCTATATACAGCCCGGCAATGTGTGACTTGTATATACAGCCCGGCAATGTGTGACCTGTATATACAGCCCGGAAATGTGTGACCTGTATACACAGCCCGGCAATGTGTGACCTCTATATACAGCCCGGCAATGTGTGACTTGTATATACAGCCCGGCAATGTGTGACCTGTATATACAGCCCGGAAATGTGTGACCTGTATACACAGCCCGGCAATGTGTGACCTGTATATACAGCCCGGCAATGTGTGACCTGTATATACAGCCCAGCAATGTGTGCCCTCTATATACAGCCCGGCAATGTGTGACTTGTATATACAGCCCGGAAATGTGTGACCTGCATACACAGCCCGGCAATGTGTGACCTGTATATACAGCCCGGAAATGTGTGACCTGTATATACAGCCCGGAAATGTGTGACCTGTATATACAGCCCGGCAATGTGTGACCTGTATACACAGCCCGGCAATGTGTGACCTGTATATACAGCCCGGCAATGTGTGACCTGTATATACAGCCCGGCAATGTGTGACCTGTATCTACAGCCCGGCAATGTGTGACCTGTATATACAGCCCGGCAATGTGTGACCTGTATATACAGCCCGGCAATGTGTGACCTGTATATACAGCCCGGCAATGTGTGACCTGTATATACAGCCCGGCAATGTGTGACCTCTATATACAGCCCGGAAATGTGTGACCTGTATATACAGCCCGGCAATGTGTGCCCTCTGTATCCAGCCTGGCAATGTGTGACCTGTATATACAGCCCGGCAATGTGTGACCTGTATATACAGCCCGGCAATGTGTGCCCTCTATATACAGCCCGACAATGTGTGCCCTCTATATACAGCCCGGCAATGTGTGCCCTCTATATACAGCCCGGCAATGTGTGACTTGTATATACAGCCCGGCAATGTGTGACCTGTATATACAGCCCGGAAATGTGTGACCTGTATACACAGCCCGGCAATGTGTGACCTCTATATACAGCCCGGCAATGTGTGACTTGTATATACAGCCCGGCAATGTGTGACCTGTATATACAGCCCGGAAATGTGTGACCTGTATACACAGCCCGGCAATGTGTGACCTGTATATACAGCCCGGCAATGTGTGACCTGTATATACAGCCCAGCAATGTGTGCCCTCTATATACAGCCCGGCAATGTGTGACCTGTATATACAGCCCGGAAATGTGTGACCTGCATACACAGCCCGGCAATGTGTGACCTGTATATACAGCCCGGAAATGTGTGACCTGTATATACAGCCCGGAAATGTGTGACCTGTATATACAGCCCGGCAATGTGTGACCTGTATACACAGCCCGGCAATGTGTGACCTGTATATACAGCCCGGAAATGTGTGACCTGTATATACAGCCCGGCAATGTGTGCCCTCTATATACAGTCCGGCAATCTGTGCCCTCTATATGTAGCCCGGCAATGTGTGCCCTCTATATACAGCCCAGCAATGTGTGCCCTCTATATACAGCCCGGCAATGTGCAACCTCTATATACAGCCCGGCAATGTGCGACCTCTATATACAGCCCGGCAATGTGTGACCTCTATATACAGCCCGGCAATGTGTGACCTGTATATACAGCCCGGCAATGTGTGACCTGTATATACAGCCCGGCAATGTGTGACCTGTATATACAGCCCGGCAATGTGTGACCTCTGTATACAGCCCGGCAATGTGTGACCTGTATATACAGCCCGGAAATGTGTGACCTGTATATACAGCCCGGCAATGTGTGACCTCTATATACAGCCCGGCAATGTGTGCCCTCTATATACAGCCCGGCAATGTGTGCCCTCTATATACAGCCCGGCAATGTGTAACCTCTATATACAGCCCGGCAATGTGTGACCTCTATATACAGCCCGGCAATGTGTGACCTGTATATACAGCCCGGCAATGTGTGACCTCTATATACAGCCCGGCAATGTGTGACCTGTATACACAGCCCGGCAATGTGTGACCTCTATATACAGCCCGGCAATGTGTGATCTCTATATACAGCCCGGCAATGTGTGACCTCTATATACAGCCCGGCAATGTGTGACCTGTATACACAGCCCGGCAATGTGTGACCTCTATATACAGCCCGGCAATGTGTGCCCTCTATATACAGCCCGGCAATGTGTGACCTGTATATACAGCCCGGCAATGTGTGACATGTATATACAGCCCGGCAATGTGTGACCTCTATATACAGCCCGGCAATGTGTGACCTGTATATACAGCCCGGCAATGTGTGACCTGTATATACAGCCCGGCAATGTGTGACTTGAATATACAGCCCGGCAATGTGTGACCTGTATATACAGCCCGGCAATGTGTGACCTCTATATACAGCCCGGCAATGTGTGACCTGTATATACAGCCCGGCAATGTGTGACCTGTATATACAGCCCGGCAATGTGTGCCCTCTATATACAGCCCGGCAATGTGTGATCTCTATATACAGCCCGGCAATGTGTGACCTGTATATACAGCCCGGCAATGTGTGACCTGTATATACAGCCCGGCAATGTGTGACCTGTATATACAGCCCGGCAATGTGTGCCCTCTATATACAGCCCGGCAATGTGTGATCTCTATATACAGCCCGGCAATGTGTGACCTGTATATACAGCCCGGCAATGTGCGACCTGTATATACAGCCCGGCAATGTTTGACCTCTTTATACAGCCTGGCAATGTGTGACCTGTATATACAGCCCGGCAATGTGTGACTTGAATATACAGCCCGGCAATGTGTGACCTGTATATACAGCCCGGCAATGTGTGCCCTCTATATACAGCCCGGCAATGTGTGCCCTCTATATACAGCCCGGCAATGTGTGACCTGTATATACAGCCCGGCAATGTGTGACCTGTATATACAGCCCGGCAATGTGTGACCTCTATATACAGCCCATCAATGTGTGCCCTTTATATACAGCCCGGCAATGTGCGACCTCTATATTCAGCCCGGCAATGTGCGACCTGTATATACAGCCCGGCAATGTGCGACCTGTATATACAGCCCGGCAATGTGTGACCTTTATATACAGCCCGGCAATGTGTGACCTCTATATACAGCCCGGCAATGTGTGACCTCTACATACAGCTCGGCAATGTGTGCCCTCTATATACAGCCCGGCAATGTGTGACCTGTATACACAGCCCGGCAATGTGTGACCTGTATATACAGCCCGGCAATGTGTGACCTGTATATACAGCCCGGCAATGTGTGACCTGTATATACAGCCCGGCAATGTGTGCCCTCTATATACAGCCCGGCAATGTGTGCCCTCTATATACAGCCCAGCAATGTGTGCCCTCTGTATCCAGCCTGGCAATGTGTGACCTGTATATACAGCCCAGTAATGTGTGCCCTCTATATACAGCCCGGCAATGTGTGCCCTCTGTATCCAGCCTGGCAATGTGTGACCTGTATATACAGCCCGGCAATGTGTGCCCTCTATATACAGCCCGGCAATGTGTGCCCTCTATATACAGCCTGGCAATGTGTGCCCTCTATATACAGCCCGGCAATGTGTGCCCTCTATATACAGCCCAGCAATGTGTGACCTGTATATACAGCCCGGCAATGTGTGACCTGTATATACAGCCCGGCAATGTGTGCCCTCTATATACAGCCCGGCAATGTGTGCCCTCTATATACAGCCCAGCAATGTGTGCCCTCTATATACAGCCCGGCAATGTGTGCCCTCTATATACAGCCCGGCAATGTGTGCCCTCTGTATCCAGCCTGGCAATGTGTGACCTGTATATACAGCCCGGCAATGTGCGACCTCTATATACAGCCCGGCAATGTGCGACCTCTATATACAGCCCGGCAATGTGCGACCTCTATATACAGCCCGGCAATGTGCGACCTGTATATACAGCCCGGCAATGTGCGACCTCTATATACAGCCCGGCAATGTGCGACCTCTATATACAGCCCGGCAATGTGCGACCTGTATATACAGCCCGGCAATGTGCGACCTGTATATACAGCCCGGCAATGTGTGACCTGTATATACAGCCCGGCAATGTGTGCCCTCTATATACAGCCCGGCAATGTGTGACCTGTATATACAGCCCGGCAATGTGTGACCTGTATATACAGCCCGGCAATGTGTGCCCTCTATATACAGCCCGGCAATGTGTGACCACTATATACAGCCCGGCAATGTGCGACCTCTATATACAGCCCGGCAATGTGCGACCTGTATATACAGCCCGGCAATGTGCGACCTGTATATACAGCCCGGCAATGTGTGACCTGTATATACAGCCCGGCAATTTGTGCCCTCTATATACAGCCCGGCAATGTGCGACCTCTATATACAGCCCGGCAATGTGCGACCTCTATATACAGCCCGGCAATGTGCGACCTGTATATACAGCCCGGCAATGTGCGACCTGTATATACAGCCCGGCAATGTGTGACCTGTATATACAGCCCGGCAATGTGTGCCCTCTATATACAGCCCGGCAATGTGTGACCTGTATATACAGCCCGGCAATGTGTGACCTGTATATACAGCCCGGCAATGTGTGACCTCTATATACAGCCCGGCAACGTGTGACCTCTATATACAGCCCGGCAATGTGCGACCTCTATATACAGCCCGGCAATGTGTGCCCTCTATATACAGCCCGGCAATGTGTGCCCTCTCTCTCTATATAGATACACAGACTTACCTTTCCATATACTTCTTTTACATGGAAGTATTTGCTCAGGGAGGCACTATACGCCAATAATTCACTTCGCACCAGGCCCGGGTACGACTCAACGATCTGGACCTGATCGTCAAAAAATTTCTTGTATCTGTTCATTGAAAGAAAGCGACATTTAGCCGCAATAGTATCGTACACACAAGTAACACACGGACATAGTAATGTAGAATTGTATGAATACTCGGATTGGTTTAGCGGACATGGGCCACTAGTGCATCACATGGGCCGGACGACTCCATGCGGTGCTGCAGTGGACAGAAGCAGGGGTCTCTAGCCAGATAATGTTACATACGGCATCGTATCGCTGCATTTCACAGACCCCCAACTGGACATCTAGGTCCCATTCATACCTATATACAGACCGGGCACGGCACCTACCCTGACCGGATATCAAGCAGCGCAGCCTGGGCCTTCATCAGGTAGACTTGCAGCTGCTCCTCGGAGCTTTGCTGCCGCAGCGAGTCCAGGATTATGTCCAAACCGGCTTCTTTTGCCTTAAAAAAAAGCCAAATAGTTGCCGTGGATCCTTAGTATTCCGCACCAGGGAGGCACCAGGACACCGCCAGATGGTGACACACACCTGGTTTTCTGCATCGTGCCTCTGACGACAGCCATCTACATCTTTCTGCAGCGTCTCCTCCTGCCGGGAGAGTCCGATCTGCAAGACGTCCCACAGGTGGACAGATTTATGGGCGAATTTGTACATCTTGTTCACGTGGGAGGACATTTTCTTGGACACGGCTTCGAGGGATTCCTGAAATTTAGTTAAATGTTAAAGGGAACCAAAACATAAGGATTTTCCTTATATAATTAAAAAACAAACAAACACAAAAACGACGTCGGCTTCACCCAATTTTTGTATCCAGCAAGGTACAACTAGGCAGCTGGGGACTGGAATCCGCAGCGCAGGGTAGCCCAAGCTTTCTGGGGGGGGCAGGAATCCAGAGGAATACCCACCCGGATATTATCTGCTGGTGCAACTGTCAATCAAATTTTTAAACTTCACTTTCTTGGATTTGGATTTGAAAGCCTAAACATTCGAGCTGACCACTAATGGTATGTAGATAATGAGCCTGATAGTGCCAGTATAGCACTGGCTTTACCTTATATACGAATATCCTCGTGATTGGTTCCCTTTAAAAAAAATAAATAAAAATGAGACGAGCCAGAATCACCCGACCTGACTGCGGGTCACTTACGCTGAAGATCCGGTGTCTTGTCTCACGTTCCTCCTGCAAGTGATCGATCAACGGTGAGCGCTCCGTGGCCGCGATCGTCTCGGCCTCCTCGCTGCTGCAAATGTCCGTCTCAATTAATTGTGCCTGGAGCAAAAAAAAATAAAACATGTATAAGTGGTGGTCCGCTACGGCCTACAGCATTGTGCACGGTGGTCTACAAAGCCATACGCTTCCTATAGAGCCCGTACACCACTGTGTGCATGCTCCGGCCGAGACTGAGCACTTCTGATCAGTGGTATAAGGGATACGTGGGGGTCTTAGGACAGAGCCACGCTCCTATATACAGGGTGTTTGGGGGGCTACAGCACTGATCAGCCGTCCTGCAGATAAAGGGGTACTCCGGGCACCAGCAGCACTTACCTTAATCCTCTCGGACCCCTTTACGCATTGTTTCATCGCATCTTCCTGGAGGTTGTGGAGTTTTTCTAGGAAATGTGAACTTGTGTCGTCTGCAATCAAACGCCGGCCACGATGGTCACATTTATACAGAAGAGAGACCAGAATACAAAGGGTTAAACACCTTGTTAGGGGTCATGATATAAGTTTGGAGCGGAGTCCAGAGAGATGAGAGGATAATACATAGGAGTGACCCTCTAACTGGAATATCTGGGACATAATGCCGCCATAGTGATGCCACCAAAGTGATGCCCTCATAGTGATACTGCCATAATGATGCCATCATAGTGATGGTGATGCTTCCATAGTAATGCCGCCATAATGATGTCCCCATAGCAATGCCATCATACTGATGCCCTCATATGAATGCCACCATAGTGATGCCGCCATAATGATACCACCATAGTAATGCCATCAGAGTAATGCCGACATAGTGATGCCCTCATAGTAATGCCGACATAGTGATGCCCTCATAGTAATGCCGACATAGTGATGCCCTCATAGTAATGCCGACATAGTGATGCCCTTATAGTAATGCCATCATAGTAATGCCCACATAGTGATGCCCACATAGTGATGCCGTCATGGTGATGCCCACATAGTGATGCCACCATAATGATGCCACCATAGTAATGCCGCCATAGTGATGCCCCCATAGTGATGCCCACATAGTGATGCCCACATAGTGATGCCACCATAATGATGCCACCATAGTGATGCCCTCATAGTAATGCCACCATAGTAATACCATCATAGTAATGCCGACATAGTGATGCCCACAGTGATGCCGCCATAGTGATGCCCTCATTGTGATGCCACCATAGTAATACCGCCACAGTGATACCGCAATAGTAATACTGCCACAGTGATACCGCCATAGTACTGCCGCCACAGTGATGCCATCATAGGGATACCATCATAGTGATGCCGCCATAGTGTTACCGTCACAGTGATGCTGCCATAGTATTGCCGCCATAGTGATGCCACCTACCTATCTGCTGGTTCAGCCCCAGGAGTGAATGGTGCCAGGCAGTCACTGCTGCGCTTGTGCAGGTCGGAGGGACAAAATCACTGCAGAAATCAGATCATCCTTAGATTTTCCCCCATTATTATATGTCGGTTGCAGCCCCCCCTCCGGTTATCTGGTACCTGACTGAGCTCAGGAGCCGCACTCGCTCCACATTCAGAGCTCGGTAGTGATCCATCAGCCAATCCGCTTCTGTTTTTACGCTTCTCGGAATTTCATCCGCTTCTCGCTTTGCAAACTCCCTGCGAAATACCAAACATTACGTCCCAGAATTCAGATTACACGCCCCGTGTGTTTCATGATGCGAATCCGCCATCTGCACGGGTCACCTGAAGTCCCGAAGGAGCGTTTCTTTTCTACAGCATTTCCAAGCCTTTACCAGATCCTGCCACCGGAGGCGCTGCAGCCCTTCTCGTTTCAGTTCGGCTTCCATCAGATTTAGGGACAGCTTGGCGATCGCTCGGTGGTTGGCCAGCACGGCCTGATTCATCATCTAAGAGTACGGGGGTGACATGGACGGTAAATCAGGTAAATAAAGCGCAATGTCATCACTGAGGTCTATACATGGCACCGCTTTTATTGCTGCACTATCCGGAATATAATATGCAGGGTGCATAGATTTTTGCAATCTCTGCAAAATGGACCAGGACGGAGGTCTCGGGAGATTGCGAGATAACCCTATTTATGGAATATTCAGACATTGCATCAACGGTCTGCACCACTGCATTGGGAGGAGACATTGCGTCTGTAGATACCTGCTGATCCGGACCCCTCCACGTCTGTGACACGATTTGTTTGCTGATTTGAAAGTGAGCGCCCCCTTACCTCTTGGACCCCACGTAGTGCCAATGATATGTTTTCCATATATATATTATGGTCTGCGGCGGCTGTGCAGGGTCTGCGGCGGCTGTGCAGGGTCTGCGGCGGCTGTGCAAAGTCTGCGGCGGCTGTGCAAAGTCTGCGGCGGCTGTGCAAAGTCTGCGGCGGCTGTGCAAAGTCTGCGGTGGCTGTGCAAAGTCTGCGGTGGCTGTG
This sequence comes from Anomaloglossus baeobatrachus, assembly GCF_048569485.1. NCBI lineage: Eukaryota > Metazoa > Chordata > Amphibia > Anura > Aromobatidae > Anomaloglossus > Anomaloglossus baeobatrachus. The sequence continues at coordinate 214,895,982 of NC_134361.1, read as the reverse complement.
CAAAGTCTGCGGTGGCTGTGCAAAGTCTGCGGCGGCTGTGCTGGGTCTGCAGCGGCTGTGTAAAGTCTGCGGCTGCTGTGCAAAGTCTGCGGCGGCTGTGCAAAGTCTGCGACGGCTGTGCAAAGTCTGCGACGGCTGTGTAAAGTCTGCGGCGGCTGTGCAAAGTCTGCGGCGGCTGTGCTGGGTCTGCGGCGGCTGTGCAAAGTCTATGGCGGCTGTGCAAAGTCTATGGCGGCTGTGCAAAGTCTGAGGTGGCTGTGCAAAGTCTGAGGTGGCTGTGCGAGGTCTACGGCAACTGTGCAAGGTCTGCGGCAACTGTGCAAGGTCTGCGGCAACTGTGCAAGGTCTGCGGCAACTGTGCAAGGTCTGCGGCGGCTGTGCAAGGTCTGCGGCAACTGTGCAAGGTCTGCGGCGGCTGTGCAAGGTCTGCGGCGGCTGTGCAAGGTCTGCGGCGGCTGTGCAAGGTCTGCGGCGGCTGTGCAAGGTCTGCGGCGGCTGTGCAAGGTCTGCGGCGGCTGTGCAAGGTCTGCGGCGGCTGTGCAGGGTCTGCGGCGGCTGTGCAAAGTCTGCGGCGGCTGTGCAAAGTCTGCGGCGGCTGTGCAAAGTCTGCGGCGGCTGTGCAAAGTTTGCGGTGGCTGTGCAAAGTCTGCGGCGGCTGTGCTGGGTCTGCGGCGGCTGTGCTGGGTCTGCGGCGGCTGTGCTAGGTCTGCGGCGGCTGTGCAAAGTCTGCGGCGGCTGTGCAAAGTCTGCGGCGGCTGTGCAAAGTCTGCGGCGGCTGTGCAAAGTCTGCGGCGGCTGTGCAAAGTCTGCGGTGGCTGTGCAAAGTCTGCGGTGGCTGTGCAAAGTCTGCGGCGGCTGTGCTGGGTCTGCAGCGGCTGTGTAAAGTCTGCGGCTGCTGTGCAAAGTCTGCGGCGGCTGTGCAAAGTCTGCGACGGCTGTGCAAAGTCTGCGACGGCTGTGTAAAGTCTGCGGCGGCTGTGCAAAGTCTGCGGCGGCTGTGCTGGGTCTGCGGCGGCTGTGCAAAGTCTATGGCGGCTGTGCAAAGTCTATGGCGGCTGTGCAAAGTCTGAGGTGGCTGTGCAAAGTCTGAGGTGGCTGTGCGAGGTCTACGGCAACTGTGCAAGGTCTGCGGCAACTGTGCAAGGTCTGCGGCAACTGTGCAAGGTCTGCGGCAACTGTGCAAGGTCTGCGGCGGCTGTGCAAGGTCTGCGGCAACTGTGCAAGGTCTGCGGCGGCTGTGCAAGGTCTGCGGCGGCTGTGCAAGGTCTGCGGCGGCTGTGCAAGGTCTGCGGCGGCTGTGCAAGGTCTGCGGCGGCTGTGCAAGGTCTGCGGCGGCTGTGCAAGGTCTGCGGCGGCTGTGCAAGGTCTGCGGCGGCTGTGCAGGGTCTGCGGCGGCTGTGAAAAGTCTGCGGCGGCTGTGCAAAGTCTGCGGCGGCTGTGCAAAGTTTGCGGTGGCTGTGCAAAGTCTGCGGCGGCTGTGCTGGGTCTGCGGCGGCTGTGCTGGGTCTGCGGCGGCTGTGTAACGTCTGCGGCGGCTGTGTAAAGTCTGCGGCGGCTGTGCAAAGTCTGCGGCGGCTGTGCAAAGTCTGCGGCGGCTGTGCTGGATCTGCGGCGGCTGTGCTGGGTCTGCGGTGGCTGTGCAAAGTCTATGGCGGCTGTGCAAAGTCTATGGCGGCTGTGCTGGGTCTGCGGCGGCTGTGCTGGGTCTGCGGCGGCTGTGCTGGGTCTGCGGCGGCTGTGCAAAGTCTATGGCGGCTGTGCAAAGTCTATGGCGGCTGTGCAAAGTCTACGGCGGCTGTGCAAAGTCTGAGGTGGCTGTGCGAGGTCTACGGAAGCTGTGCAAGGTCTGCGGCAGCTGTGCAAAGTCTACGGCAGCTGTGCAAGGTCTGCGGCGGCTGTGCAGGGACTACGGCAACTGTGCAAGGTCTGCGGCAACTGTGCAAGGTCTGCGGCAACTGTGCAAGGTCTGCGGCAACTGTGCAAGGTCTGCGGCAACTGTGCAAGGTCTGCGGCGGCTGTGCAAGGTCTGCGGCGGCTGTGCAAGGTCTGCGGCGGCTGTGCAAGGTCTGCGGCGGCTGTGCAAGGTCTGCGGCGGCTGTGCAAGGTCTGCGGCGGCTGTGCAAGGTCTGCGGCGGCTGTGCAAGGTCTGCGGCGGCTGTGCAAGGTCTGCGGCGGCTGTGCAAGGTCTGCGGCGGCTGTGCAGGGTCTGCGGCGGCTGTGCAAAGTCTGCGGCGGCTGTGCAAAGTCTGCGGCGGCTGTGCAAAGTCTGCGGCGGCTGTGCAAAGTCTGCGGCGGCTGTGCAAAGTTTGCGGTGGCTGTGCAAAGTCTGCGGTGGCTGTGCTGGGTCTGCGGCGGCTGTGCTGGGTCTGCGGCGGCTGTGTAACGTCTGCGGCGGCTGTGTAAAGTCTGCGGCGGCTGTGTAAAGTCTGCGGCGGCTGTGCAAAGTCTGCGGCGGCTGTGCAAAGTCTGCGGCGGCTGTGCAAAGTCTGCGGCGGCTGTGCTGGGTCTGCGGCGGCTGTGCTGGGTCTGCGGCGGCTGTGCAAAGTCTATGGCGGCTGTGCAAAGTCTATGGCGGCTGTGCAAAGTCTGCGGCGGCTGTGCTGGGTCTGCGGCGGCTGTGCTGGGTCTGCGGCGGCTGTGCTGGGTCTGCGGCGGCTGTGCAAAGTCTATGGCGGCTGTGCAAAGTCTACGGCGGCTGTGCAAAGTCTGAGGTGGCTGTGCAAGGTCTGCGGCAGCTGTGCAAAGTCTGCAGCAGCTGTGCAAAGTCTACGGCGGCTGTGCAAGGTCTGCGGCAGCTGTGCAGGGACTACGGCGGCTGTGTAACGTCTGCGGCGGCTGTGTAAAGTCTGCGGCGGCTGTGCAAAGTCTGCGGCGGCTGTGCAAAGTCTGCGGCGGCTGTGCAAAGTCTGCGGCGGCTGTGCAAAGTCTGCGGCGGCTGTGCAAAGTCTGCGGCGGCTGTGCAAAGTCTGCGGCGGCTGTGCTGGATCTGCGGCGGCTGTGCTGGGTCTGCGGTGGCTGTGCAAAGTCTATGGCGGCTGTGCAAAGTCTATGGCGGCTGTGCAAAGTCTGCGGCGGCTGTGCAAAGTCTGCGGCGGCTGTGCTGGGTCTGCGGCGGCTGTGCAAAGTCTATGGCGGCTGTGCAAAGTCTATGGCGGCTGTGCAAAGTCTATGGCGGCTGTGCAAAGTCTACGGCGGCTGTGCAAAGTCTGAGGTGGCTGTGCGAGGTCTACGGAAGCTGTGCAAGGTCTGCGGCAGCTGTGCAAAGTCTGCGGCAGCTGTGCAAAGTCTACGGCGGCTGTGCAAGGTCTGCGGCGGCTGTGCAGGGACTACGGCAACTGTGCAAGGTCTGCGGCAACTGTGCAAGGTCTGCGGCAACTGTGCAAGGTCTGCGGCGGCTGTGCAAGGTCTGCGGCGGCTGTGCAAGGTCTGCGGCGGCTGTGCAAGGTCTGCGGCGGCTGTGCAAGGTCTGCGGCGGCTGTGCAAGGTCTGCGGCGGCTGTGCAAGGTCTGCGGCGGCTGTGCAAGGTCTGCGGCGGCTGCGCAAGGTCTGCGGCGGCTGTGCAAGGTCTGCGGCGGCTGTGCAAGGTCTGCGGCGGCTGTGCAAGGTCTGCGGCGGCTGTGCAAGGTCTGCGGCGGCTGTGCAGGGTCTGCGGCGGCTGTGCAAAGTCTGCGGCGGCTGTGCAAAGTCTGCGGCGGCTGTGCAAAGTTTGCGGCGGCTGTGCAAAGTCTGCGGCGGCTGTGCTGGGTCTGCGGCGGCTGTGCTGGGTCTGCGGCGGCTGTGTAACGTCTGCGGCGGCTGTGTAAAGTCTGCGGCGGCTGTGTAAAGTCTGCGGCGGCTGTGTAAAGTCTGCGGCGGCTGTGCAAAGTCTGCGGCGGCTGTGCAAAGTCTGCGGCGGCTGTGCAAAGTCTGCGGCGGCTGTGCAAAGTCTGCGGCGGCTGTGCTGGGTCTGCGGCGGCTGTGCTGGGTCTGCGGCGGCTGTGCAAAGTCTATGGCGGCTGTGCAAAGTCTATGGCGGCTGTGCAAAGTCTGCGGCGGCTGTGCTGGGTCTGCGGCGGCTGTGCTGGGTCTGCGGCGGCTGTGCAAAGTCTATGGCGGCTGTGCAAAGTCTACGGCGGCTGTGCAAAGTCTGAGGTGGCTGTGCGAGGTCTACGGAAGCTGTGCAAGGTCTGCGGCAGCTGTGCAAAGTCTGCAGCAGCTGTGCAAAGTCTACGGCGGCTGTGCAAGGTCTGCGGCAGCTGTGCAGGGACTACGGCAACTGTGCAAGGTCTGCGGCAACTGTGCAAGGTCTGCGGCAACTGTGCAAGGTCTGCGGCAACTGTGCAAGGTCTGCGGCAACTGTGCAAGGTCTGCGGCAACTGTGCAAGGTCTGCGGCAACTGTGCAAGGTCTTCGGCAACTGTGCAAGGTCTGCGGCGGCTGTGCAAGGTCTGCGGCGGCTGTGCAAGGTCTGCGGCGGCTGTGCAAGGTCTGCGGCGGCTGTGCAAGGTCTGCGGCGGCTGTGCAAGGTCTGCGGCGGCTGTGCAAGGTCTGCGGCGGCTGTGCAAGGTCTGCGGCGGCTGTGCAAGGTCTGCGGCGGCTGTGCAAGGTCTGCGGCAGCTGTGCTGGGTCTACGGCGGCTAGGCAAAGTCTATGACGGCTGTGCAGGGCCTGCGGCAGCTGTGCAAGGTCTGCGGCGGCTGTGCAAGGTCTGCGGCGGCTGTGCAAGGTCTGCGGCGGCTGTGCAAGGTCTGCGGCAGCTGTGCTGGGTCTACGGCGGCTAGGCAAAGTCTATGACGGCTGTGCAGGGCCTGCGGCAGCTGTGCAAGGTCTGCGGCGGCTGTGCAGGGTCTGCGGTGACGGCTGGGCTGCGGGCGGTGAGGGCTTCAAGCAATGGCGCCCGAATTTGATGCATGCGTAGATGGAGCTCTCGGCTCAAAATCTCTTTTGCGCACGCGCCGCCTCTGGCCCACTGATCTCCCAGCAGCAGACTTAAGGAAAATGGCGCCCGGAGATGCCACGTGCACAGATGAGATCTAAGCTAGTGATTGAGCCGATAGCTCAATCTGTGCACGTGCCGACTCCGGGCGCCATTTCTTTGAAGCCCACATAGCTGACATTCAGGATGGCGGCCTGTGCGTCACCACCCGCAGCGCAGCAGAGTCCACAGAGCAGCAGAGCCTCTCAGCACCGCCGTCCGCAGCGAGCATCTGGGACACCTGCTCCACCACCGCTGCTGCCCCCATATTTTTCCTCTCTAAATTTGGGGTGTGTTTTATAAACCAAAAAATACTGTAAATAAATATATATATAACTTACCATGGCTTCTTTATGGATAAACCTGTGCACGTCAGGCGGCATCAGGAAGCAAATCTCGGTCATAAGAGCCGTGAATTTCCGCAAAACCTCTGCAATCTGCAATGAAGAGAAGCGGGCCATAATCAGAAGCGGAGACCCCGGCGCTGAGGAGGGGAAAGGCCGCGATGTGCTGCAATACTGTGTGTGAGCCGCTGCATTGTGGCGCATTCACCCTGTGGGTCGGGCAGGTGCACTAGATGGCGGATCTAGTCGCCCGGCTCACCACAGCGGAGGATAGGAGACTCAGGACTGTTGGAGCTCACAGCGAGAGTCGCTGTCCTCTATTTTTGGAGGATTTTACCAACCTACCCGCTCGGTCCGTGTTTTCTCTACTTCCAGCAGAGTCTTCTCTGTGTCCCCAATATTCTCTCTCCGGCGCCCCGATTCCTCTACGACCCGACCCCAAAGTTCATTCAGAGCCTATAAAGAGACGGAATAAAAAAAAAAAATGTGAAAAATCGCAACATTTCCAATTATATACATATACTAGCTGTACTGCACGGCTTCACCCGGGTTAATAAATGTTATTAACAAAATAGCATGTATTAACGCCCGGGATAGTAACTGTCTCTCTGTTTCCCTCCCATTCTCTGTCTGTCTCCCCCTCTGTATATATCTCTCTCTTTCTCCGTCTGTCTCTTTACCTGTCTGTCTGTTTCCCTGTGTCTGTCTCTTTGTCTGTGTCTGTCTCTTTCCCTGTCTGTCTCTTTCCCTGTCTGTCTCTTTCCCTGTGTCTGTCTCTTTGTCTCTCTCTTTTCCTCTCTTTCCCTGTGAGTCTGTCTCTTTGTCTGTGTCTGTCTCTTTGTGTCTGTCTCTTACCCTGTCTATGTCTGTTTCTTACCCTGTCTGTGTCTGTCTCTTACCCTGTCTGTGTCTGTCTCTTACCCTGTCTGTGTCTGTCTCTTACCCTGTCTGTCTCTTTCCCTCTCTTTCCCTGTCTGTCTGTTTCCCTGTATCTGTCTCTATGTCTGTCTCTTACCCTGTCTGTTTCTTTCCCTCTCTTTCCCTGTCTGTCTGTCTCTTTGTCTGTCTCTTTACCTGTCTGTGTCTGTTTCTTAACCTGTCTCTCTCTTTCCCTCTCTTTCCCTGTCTGTCTCTTTCCCTGTCAGTCTGTCTCTTTGTGTCTGTCTCTTACCCTGTCTATGTCTGTTTCTTAGCCTGTCTGTGTCTGCCTCTTTCCCTGTCTGTGTCTGTCTCTTTCCCTGGCTGCATTGTGACACGCCAACAATCCATATAAGGGCGTGGCTGCGCATTCTTCTGAAGTTCTGGCTGCACTGTGGCTCCCAGCTTCATTCGCTTTAATGGAGGCAGGTTTTTTGGTGAATAACTGTAAAGCGCGGGGTTAAAATTTCCCCTCAAAACATAGCCTATGACGCTCTCGGGGTCCAGAAGTGTGAGTGTGCAAAGCTGCGACGGTGCAGATGCCAATCCCGGACATACACATACACACACACATACATACACACATTCACTTTTATATATTAGATTTCAACACCTCTTATTACTGTCAGTGAATGGAACATCCAGAGGCCGAAAACCCGACCTGCTCCTGTCCGGCGGGGCTGTAACCGGCTCCACTTGTGAGTTGGGTGGGGGGTGATCGGGATGATCTCTGGATGGGGGTACGGATGTTTCTATTCACTGACAGCAAGCCAAGGTGCTGAACATATGAGCACCCTGGGGTTCAGCACAGTCCTCGGTGCAGACACTTACGCTCATGGTGTCCGCGCTGTCCCCAGACTTCTGGAATAATACGTCAGTCTTCATATTGGACTCGCTGATTTTTCCCTGTAGACTCTTTCCGGCCTCCATAACTACGATCTCCATTTCCTGATAGAAATGATAACAGATGATGGAAGCACGAGGGTCTCGGATATTACCGCGATCACCGGCGAGAGCCTGGCCCGCACCTTGCTGATATCCGCTAACTCCTTCTGCAGAGAGGACACAGCGGCGGTGTGCCGCTCCTGCCTGGCGGCGGTGATCCGCTGCAGGAGGCCGCTGTCCGTCTTCTCGGGAACTGCGGTATACGGTAACGCATGAGTTAATGGGCGACAGGGAGCAGCTTCTTGATTCCGGGGCATTTTTTTTGCGTGACTACAACCGCTACATGTGACGTATCCAACCCCCCGACCCGGCATTATATAAACCCGTCTAACCACGCTATAAGCCCAGATAATAGCGCACATTACCGAGGACGTCGCACAGGCTTCGCACTTCACCCGCCGCGATCAGATCCTCACTGTCTGGAATTTTCCTAACAGCGGCTGCCGCTCTGTCCCTGGAGGAAAGAGATACAGGTAGATAAATAATACCGCACTATAGACTCACCCATATACAAATAATACTGCACTATAGACTCACCTGTATACAGATAATACCGCACTATAGACTCACCCATATACAGATAATACCACACTATACTCACCTGTATACAGATAATACCGCACCTTAGACTCACCTGTATACAAATAATACTGCACTATAGACTCACCTGTATACAAATAATACCACACTATACTCACCTGTATACAGATAATACCGCACTATAGACTCACCTGTATACAAATAATACTGCACTATAGACTCACCCGTATAGAAATAATACTGCACTATAGACTCACCTGTATACAGATAATACCGCACTATAGACTCACCCATATACAGATAATACCACACTATACTCACCTGTATACAGATAATACCGCACTATAGACTCATCTGTATACAAATAATACTGCACTATAGACTCACCTGTATACAAATAATATTGCACTATAGACTCACCCGTATACAAATAATACTGCACTATAGACTCACCCGTATACAAATAATACTGCACTATAGACTCACCTGTATACAAATAATACTGCACTATAGACTCACCTGTATACAAATAATACTGCACTATAGACTCACCTGTATACAGATAATACCGCACTATAGACTCGTATACAAATAATACTGCACTATAGACTCACCCGTATACAAATAATACTGCACTATAGACTCACCTGTATACAGATAATACCGCACTATAGACTCACCCGTATACAGATAATACCGCACTATAGACTCACCTGTATACAGATAATACCGCACTATAGACTCATCTGTATACAGATAATACTGCACTAGAGACTCACCTATAAACAGATAATACCGCACTATAGACTCACCCGTATACAAATAATACTGCACTATAGACTCACCCGTATACAGATAATACCGCACTATAGACTCACCTGTATGCAGATAATACCGCACTATAGACTCACCCGTATACAGATAATACTGCACTAAAGACTCACCTGTATACAGATAATACGATACTATAGTCTAACCCGTATACAGATAATACCGCACTATAGACTCACCCATATGCAGATAATACCGCACTATAGGCTCACCCGTATACAGATAATACAACACTATAGACTCACCTGTATATATATATATATAACACTGCACTATAGACTCACCTTTATACAGGTTATACCGCACTATAGACTCACCCGTATGCAGATAATATCGCACTATAGACTCACCTGTATACAGATAATACCGCACTATAGACTTACCCGTATACAGATAATACCACACTATAGACTGTAGTATAGATAATACTGCACTATACACTCACCTGTATACAGATAATACCGCACTATAGATTCATCTGCATACAGATAATACCGCACTATAGACTCACCCATATACAGATAATACCGCACTATAGACTCACCTGTATACAGATAATACCGCACTATAGACTCACCCATATACAGATAATACTGCACTATAGATTCACCGTATACAGATAATACCGCACTATAGACTCACCTGTAAACAGATAATACCGCACTATAGACTCACTTGTATACAGATAATACCGCACTATAGACTCATCTGTATACAGATAATACCACACTATAGACTCACCTGTAAACAGATAATACAACACTATAGACTCACCTATAAACAGATAATACCGCACTATAGACTCACCTATAAACAGATAATATCGCACTATAGACTCACCTGTATACAGATAATACCGCACTATAGACTCACTTGTATACATATAACACCGCACTATAGACTCACCTGTATACAGATAATACCGCACTAAAGACTCACCTGTATACAGATAATACCGCACTATAGACTTACCTGTATACAGATAATAACGCACTATAGACTCACCTGTATACAGATAATAACGCACTATAGACTCACCTGTATACAGATAATACAGCACTATAGACTCACCTGTATGCAGATAATACTGCACTATAGACTCATCTGTAAACAGAGAATACCACACTATAGACTCACCCGTATACAGATAATACCGCACTATAGACTCACCTGTATACAGATAATACCGCACTATAGACTCACCTGTATACAGATAATACCGCACTATACACTCACCTGTATACAGATAATACCGCACTAAAGACTCACCTGTATACAGATAATACGATACTATAGTCTAACCTGTATACAGATAATACCGCACTATAGACTCACCCGTATGCAGATAATACCGCACTATAGACTCACCTGTATACACATAATACTGCACTATAGACTCACTCATATACAGATAATACCTCACTATACTCACCCGTATACAGATAATACTCCACTATAGACTCATCCGTATACAGATAATACCACACTATAGACTCACTTGTATACAAATAATACCGCACTATAGACTCACCTTTATTCAGATAATACCGCACTATAGACTCACCTGTATACAGGCTATACCGCACTATAGACTCACCCGTATACAGAAAATACCGCACTATAGACTCACCTGTATACAGATAACACCGCACTATAGACTCACCCGTATACAGATAATACCGCACTATAGACTCACCTGTATACAGATAATACCGCACTATAGACTCACCCATACACAGATAATACTGCACTATAGACTCACTTGTATACAGATAATACCGCACTATAGACTCATCTGTATACACATAATACCACACTATAGACTCACCTGTAAACAGATAATACTGCACTATAGACTCGCCTATAAACAGATAATACCGCACTATAGACTCACCCTTATAGACTCATCTGTATACAGATCATACCACACTATAGACTCACCTGTAAACAGATAATACCGCACTATAGACTCACCTATAAACAGATAATACCGCACTATAGACTCACCTGTATACAGATAATACCGCACTATAGACTTACCTGTAAACAGATAATACCGCACTATACACTCACCTATAAACAGATACTACCGCACTATAGACTCACCCGTATACAGGTAATACTGCACTATAGACTCACCCGTATACAGATAATACCACACTATAGACTCACCCGTATACAGGTAATACCGCACTATAGACTCACCTGTATACAGATAATACCGCACTATAGACTCACCTGTATACAGATAATACCGCACTATAGACTCACCTGTATACAGATAATACCGCACTATAGACTCACCTGTATACAGATAATACCGCACTATAGACTCACCTGTAAACAGCAGGGTTTTCCGTGAAGCCGTCATACGGCATGCTGTCCACCCACCGACGCTGGCGAGCAGATAACAGCCCTGCAGAGCGGATGTCTTCATCCCTGATAAGGGGAATCTTCCCGCTATCAAACCTCCCTCCATGCTGGGCCCCCCGATTTCGCGCCTCTCCGAGGGATCGGACGAGCTGCACCTGTAACAGCAGGACAATGGCTCAACAAGCAATTCCATCCACATTGCAGGAGAGCGGAGGTGACAGCGGCGGCCGTGACGTCCTCGTACCTCCGCATCGAAGATCTGTCTGTAGACTTTACCACTGGGAACAACATGGACTTCTCCGACAAAAGCCATAGCGTCAGCTCACATACAGCAGGGGGGCGCCGCGTCCTCCGCCATCTGGAAATACAGAGAGTGACTATGGCGATCACCGGACCCCCGGGAGCTCATGAGGCCTCAAAAGCACGGACCCCGAGCAGAGCACAGTGATAGCGCGCTCCTACCGGACAGTTATAGCTCCACCCTGCGCGCTCCTACAGTTATGGCTCCGTCCTGCGCGCTCCTACCGGACAGTTATAGCTCCGCCCTGCGTGCTCCTACAGTTATGGCTCCGCCCTGCGCGCTCCTACAGTTATGGCTCCGCCCTGCACTCTTAGTTATGGCTCCGTCCTGCGCACTCCTACAGTTATGGCTCCGCCCTGCGCGCTCCTACAGTTATGGCTCCATCCTGCGCGCTCCTACAGTTATGGCTTCGCCCTGCGCGCTCCTACAGTTATGGCTTCGCCCTGCGCGCTCCTACCAGACAGTTATGGCTCCGTCCTGCGCGCTCCTACCAGACAGTTATGGCTCCGTCCTGCGCGCTCCTACAGTTAAGGCTCCGCCCTGCGCGCTCCTACAGTTATGGCTCCGCCCTGCGCGCTCCTACAGTTATGGCTCCGACCTGTGCGCTCCTACAGTTATGGCTTCACCCTGCGTGCTCCTACAGTTATCGCTCCGCCCTGCACTCTTAGTTATGGCTCCGTCCTGCGCGCTCCTACAGTTATGGCTCCGCCCTGCGCGCTCCTACAGTTATGGCTCCGCCCTGCGCGCTCCTACAGTTATGGCTCCGCCCTGCGCGCTCCTACAGTTATGGCTTCACCCTGCGTGCTCCTACAGTTATCGCTCCGCCCTGCACTCTTAGTTATGGCTCCGTCCTGCGCGCTCCTACAGTTATGGCTCCGCCCTGCGCGCTCCTACAGTTATGGCTCCGCCCTGCGCGCTCCTACAGTTATGGCTCCGCCCTGCGCGCTCCTACAGTTATGGCTTCACCCTGCACTCTTAGTTATGGCTCCGTCCTGCGCGCTCTTACAGTTATGGCTCCGCCCTGCGCGCTCCTACAGTTATGGCTCCGCCCTGCGCGCTCCTACAGTTATGGCTCCGTCCTGCGCGCTCCTACAGTTATGGCTCCGCCCTGCACTCTTAGTTATGGCTCTGTCTTGCGCGCTCCTACAGTTATGGCTCCGCCCTACGCGCTCCTACAGTTATGGCTCTGTCCTGCGTTCTCCTACAGTTATGGCTCCGTCTTGCGTGCTCCTACAGTTACGGCTCCGCCCTGCGTTCTCCTACAGTTATGGCTCCGTCTTGCGTGCTCCTACAGTTACGGCTCCGCCCTGCGTTCTCCTACAGTTATGGCTCCGTCTTGCGCGCTCCTACAGTTACGGCTCCGCCCTGCGTTCTCCTACAGTTATGGCTCCGTCCTGCGTTCTCCTACAGTTATGGCTCCGTCTTGCGCGCTCCGACAGTTACGGCTCCGCCCTGCGTTCTCCTACAGTTATGGCTCCGTCCTGCGTTCTCCTACAGTTATGGCTCCGTCTTGCGCGCTCCGACAGTTACGGCTCCGCCCTGCGTTCGCCTACAGTTATGGCTCCGTCCTGCGTTCTCCTACAGTTATGGCTCCGTCCTGCGCGCTCCTACAGTTATGTCTCCGCCCTGCGCGCTCCTACAGTTATGGCTCCGTCCTGCGCACTCTCAGTTATGGCTCCGCCCTGGCGCTCTGTTATGGCTCCGCCCTGGCACTCAGTTATTGCGCTGCCCTGCGCGCTCTCAGTTATGGCTCCGCCCTGCGCACTCTGTTATGGCTCCGCCCTGGCGCTCTGTTATGGCTCCGCCCTGCACACTTTTAGTTATGGCTCCGCCCTGCGCGCTCTCAGTTATGGCTCCGCCCTGTCCCTCTGTTATGGCTCCACCCTGCGCTTAGTTATGGCTCCGCCCTGCGCTCTGTTATGGTTTCACCCTGGCACGCTCAGTTATTGTTCTGCCCTGCGCTCTTAGTTATGGCTCCGCCCTGCGTTCTCAGTTATTGCTCTGCCCTGCGCTCCTAGTTATGGCTCCGCCCTGAGTGCTCCTACAGTTACGGCTCCGCCCTGCGCGCTCCTACAGTTAAGGCTCCGCCCTGCGCGCTCCTACAGTTATGGCTCCGCCCTGCGCGCTCCTAGTTATGGCTCCGCCCTGCACGCGCCTACAGTTATGGCTCCGCCCTGCGTTCTCCTACAGTTATGGCTCCGTCTTGCGCGCTCCTACAGTTACGGCTCCGCCCTACGCACGCCTACAGTTATGGCTCCGTCCTGCGTTCTCCTACAGTTATGGCTCCGTCTTGCGCGCTCCTACAGTTACGGCTCCGCCCTACGCGCTCCTACAGGTATGGCTCCGTCTTGCGCGCTCCTACAGTTACGGCTCCGCCCTGCGTTCTCCTACAGTTACGGCTCCGCCCTGCGTTCTCCTACAGGAATGGCTCCGTCTTGCGCGCTCCTACAGTTACGGCTCCGCCCTACGCGCTCCTACAGTTATGACTCCTTCATGCGAAAAAGGAGAAAAGTTCAGGGCACTGCCCCAACACCAAAAAACTTTCAGAACATCCTATACTGGGCCGAAAAAGGTGCACATGCTCTGCGGTGCCATTGATGTGAATAAACATGTGAACATCAGAGCAATAAAAAAGGAAAAAACATCAGGCACTCACCAGTTGCTGCTTGTGCAAGTTTTGTTGTTTTATTCGTGCAGGTTACAAGTGCATGGAGTGGAGGGGAGGGAGTGGACGCTACACACGTCCAAAGACGATGGCGGCCGTTTCGCACCTGTCTGGTGCTTCAGCTGGTCTGAACTGAGCTGACATCACATCCATTATATCCACATAATACAGGTGGTTGATGTCAGCAGTGATTAAAACAAGTTTAAAATCAAACTGCAGTATTACTACTGAATGGAGTGCAAAATAAGCATGTACAAACATATAAAGACATACAATAATTTTACATATAGCTGGAATCTAGAAAAATTATCCCAAGAATACGCTCAACTCATTTTTATCATTTAGTCCTAATGGACCCAAAGCATTAAACTTCATAATATATTCTGCCTCCTTTCTGAGCAGAAGTTTGTGCGTATCCCCACCTCTGGCTGGAGTTTTAACTAGATCAATGCCTATAAATGACAATACATTGGGGTCAGAACTTTTCTCCTTTTTCGCATGAATAAGTTGTGTCTCTATATTTATCAGTGAGCACGTCTCAGGAGCACCAGAATCTAGAATACTAAGAACATAAAAATCCTTTTACTGTGATGGCTGAATTAGAAATAATGGAGGTGGTCACACCGACCAGCAGTGGATGTGGAATCCTTGCGGGGAGGGAGAACGCAAGCACGTTTTTTTTGGAGTGCAATAATAAAATTGACACGGACATTTTAAGCATAAAATCTCTGGAACATAAAATATCCAATCTGGCAGAGAAGGAAATCTCTTTATTTTGGTCGGCTCAGTCACTACGTGCATACAAGGATTGTCAACGGGTGCCCAGAGGACTAAGAGTTATGAAGGCAATATCATTCTATCAGGATGATGCCGATTTCAAACAACTATGGGATAATGTTCTGGCAGAATGTTCATTTAAATTCCTAGATCTCGTATTACAGAAAAACGAGCAAGAGCATGCTAAAATAACAACTGAACTGATAAGATTAAGAAAAGAGCTAGAGATGCGTTTATCACAGGATCAGTGGAACAAATTTCTACAGAACCTAGACAAAAAATTAATACCATATCAAACAATAGTAAAAGAACGCAAAAAAGAGAAGTTTTTGAGAGACAAAGCAGACTATGATTCTGGAACTGTTTTCAGATGGAATAAAAATAATGACAGTTTCTCTACCTATAAGAAAGGAAAATCAAGGAAAAAACCTAAAACTGCATCAAATAAAAGAGCCGCATGGACAACAGATTCTGATTCCAGCGGTCAGGAGGAACCACCCCCGGGAAAAAGGAGATTAAGTGAAGATAGATCTAATATGAACTTTCCCATTAACCCTTTAGAAGGCGGACAAGGAGAGGCCGGAGGAGAAATAAATGTGCCCCTGATAGGGAAAAGGAAAGCTGTTTCCTGGAGGGACTGACAATCAGTTCGGAGCCTAATAAAAAGAAAAAAGTTTACAACCTGACTAATGAGACACTGGATGATGATATGTTGGCGGTCCTGGAAAAAGGACTAAATTTCTGCATTCCAGAACCATTTAATATGGTGGAATTTGAAGTGGACTTATACAAAGCTTGCAGAAAATTGCATTTAAAAAAACATTTTTTTAACGCAGATAATAAATCGACTCAAAAACAAGCTGATGAAAGGCAATGCAATATAGGTCCCCTTGGTTTTTCTCTGATGGGTTCAGAAATTGGGAAGGTAGCTGAGGACGCTTTGCATCTGTTGAGTATAACGGATGATAAAATTAATGTGGCAAACGTTTCAGCTATAGAGAGCAATCTAGACAATAGCACTAAATTTACTGGAGGTTTAAAATCTACTTTTATCCCACCTATATCCCCTGGTAATAGTATCGATTTATTTCAGGAAGTAGTATTGAGGGATATAAAAGCGTTAAAATACCCCAATATGAAGAATAATCTATCTAGTTCAGAAAGAGCAGCACTAGAGAAAATTAAATCCTTCAAGAATGTAACGATACGAAAAGCGGATAAAGGAGGTGCCACTGTGCTTATGACCACCGATTATTATTTAGCAGAATCAAAAAAACATCTAGATAATTGCACAGTTTATCAGAAACTAACTGGTGACCCTACAGGTAAAATTAAAGAAAAATTACGCAGTTTTTTGAATAGGCAGATAACAACTGGCCTTATAACAAAAAATAGAGCTGAAAAACTCTTTCCTGATTTCCCAACAAAACCGCACTGGTATTGGCTACCAAAGGTACACAAGTGTGAACAGAGACCACCAGGCAGACCAATAGTCTCGGGAGTGGGATCTCTCACCGAACCACTTTCAGCATATCTTGACTGGCTGTTGCATCCATTACTAAAAACAATTCCATCTTTTGTAAGGGATACAAGGGATTTGATTGAGCAGCTTGAACAATTCGAGTGGCAAGAAACATTTAATTGGGCTTCCTTAGATGTGGAAAGCCTATTCACAAGGATTCCACAGAACCTTGGAATAGACAGCATTACAGATATGTTGAGAGAGCTTGGTGAAGATGCCCATTTAATTAATTTTATTGAAGAGGCTTTGAATTTGGTCTTAAAACATAACACTTTCAAATTTGGGCACACTTGGTACCAACAAAATAGTGGAGTAGCAATGGGGACTCCGGTGGCGTGTACTTTTGCGAATTTGTTTCTGGCGCACCTTGAAGATCGTTTAATTTACAGTCCCATCAATCCATATATCAAAGATATAAAAAAGTACATGTGATTTGTGGACGATGTCCTGATAATTTGGGATGGAGATAGGGAACAGTTTAATTCCTTTGTAGCGTATTTAAATTCGGAAAATAATTGCAATATGTTGTTCACACATTTTTTCGGAGATAAATGTATTGAGTTCCTTGATGTTAAATTAACAGCCCATGAAGGGTTAATTTCAAGGGAGCTCTACAGGAAACCGACTACAGTGAACACACTATTGCATTATAAAAGTGCCCATCCTGAGCATGTACTGAAATCGGTTCCTTTCAGCCAGTTTTTAAGGCTGAATAGGATCACCAATAATGCAGATACTTTGCAAGTTCAGACAAAAGATCTAAAACAACGCTTTTTGGAAAGGGGTTATCCCCTGAATTTAATTAACTCCATGCAGGCCCAAGCAGAGGAGAAAATAGAGCTTGAAAAAAGATCTCTTGTCAAGAATTGTAACAATCTCCCCCCCAAAAAACAACTAGATCGTTTTGTGTTTAATTTTAAATTCGGACCTATGGACCGAACAATAAAATCAGTGATAAACAAAAATTGGTATATAATCGAAGGGATTGATGAGCTGAGAGACATGGCCATTAACAAGCCCCTAGTGACACACAGGAGGTGCAGGAATATTGGAGATATTCTGATTAAAAAACGCTATTTACCGCCTATGACCTGGCTACACCATGCTGGCCCTACAGGTAATTTTAGATGCGGCAATTGCTCTTTTTGCCAATTTCATATAGTTGGCAGAACATTTAAAATAGGTGGCCATTCACATTATGTCAAAAGTCTGATTACCTGCAGGTCCAAAATGGTGGTGTATGTAATATTCTGCCCTTGTCAATTTTTTTATATTGGCAAAACTATTCGAAATTTGTTTATAAGATTTAGAGAGCATAGAAATTCCATCTCTAGCGGAATAGGCGCTACAAGATTAATCAATCATATTAAAGAAGTCCATAATTCTGACCCCAATGTATTGTCATTTATAGGCATTGATCTAGTTAAAACTCCAGCCAGAGGTGGGGATACGCACAAACTTCTGCTCAGAAAGGAGGCAGAATATATTATGAAGTTTAATGCTTTGGGTCCATTAGGACTAAATGATAAAAATGAGTTGAGCGTATTCTTGGGATAATTTTTCTAGATTCCAGCTATATGTAAAATTATTGTATGTCTTTATATGTTTGTACATGCTTATTTTGCACTCCATTCAGTAGTAATACTGCAGTTTGATTTTAAACTTGTTTTAATCACTGCTGACATCAACCACCTGTATTATGTGGATATAATGGATGTGATGTCAGCTCAGTTCAGACCAGCTGAAGCACCAGACAGGTGCGAAACGGCCGCCGTCGTCTTTGGACGTGTGTAGCGTCCACTCCCTCCCCTCCACTCCATGCACTTGTAACCTGCACGAATAAAACAACAAAACTTGCACAAGCAGCAACTGGTGAGTGCCTGATGTTTTTACAGTTATGACTCCGTCTTGCGCGCTCCTACAGTTACGGCTCCGACCTGCGTTCTCCTACAGGAATGGCTCCGTCCTGCGTTCTCCTACAGGAATGGCTCCGTCCTGCGTTCTCCTAGTTATGGTTCCGCCCTGCACGCTCCTACAGTTATAGCTCCGTCCTGGCGCTCTTAGCTATGGCTCCGCCCTGGCGCTCTGCTATGACTCCACCCTGGCGCTCTGTTATGGCTCCGCCCTGGCGCTCTGTTATGGTTTCACCCTGGCGCTCTTAGTTATGGCTCTGCCCTGGCACTCTTAGTTATGGCTCCGCCCTGCGCGCTCTCAGTTATGGCTCCGCCCTGCGCGCTCTCAGTTATGGCTCCGCCCTGGCGCTCTGTTATGGCTCCGCCCTGCACACTTTTAGTTATGGCTCCGCCCTGAGCGCTCTCAGTTATGGCTCCGCCCTGTCCCTCTGTTATGGCTCCACCCTGCGCACTTTTAGTTATGGCTCCGCCCTGCGCGCTCTCAGTTATGTCTCCGCCCTGGCGCTCTGTTATGGTTTCACCCTGGCACTCTGTTATTGCTCTGCCCTGCGCGCTCTCAGTTATGGCTCCGCCCTGCGCACTCTCAGTTATGGCTCCGCCCTGCGCTCTGTTATGGCTCCGCCCTGCACACTTTTAGTTATGGCTCCGCCTTGCGCGCTCTCAGTTATGGCTCCGCCCTGTCCCTCTGTTATGGCTCCACCCTGCGCTCTTAGTTATGGCTCCGCCCTGCGCTCTGTTATGGTTTCACCCTGGCACTCTGTTATTGCTCTGCCCTGCGCTCTTAGTTATGGCTCCGCCCTGCGTTCTCAGTTATGGCTCCGCCCTGCGTTCTCAGTTATGGCTCCGCCCTGCGCGCTCTCAGTTATGGCTCTGCCCTGCGCGCTTAGTTATGGCTCCGCCCTGCGTTCTCAGTTATGGCTCCACCCTGCGCTCTTAGTTATGGCTCCGCCCTGCGTTCTCAGTTATGGCTCCGCCCTGCGCGCTCTCAGTTATGGCTCTGCCCTGCGCTCTTAGTTATGGCTCCGCCCTGCATTCTCAGTTATGGCTCCACCCTGCACTCTTAGTTATGGCTCCGCCCTGCGTTCTCAGTTATGGCTCCGCCCTGCGCGCTCTCAGTTATGGCTCCGCCCTGCGCGCTCTCAGTTATGGCTCCGCCCTGTGCACTCTCAGTTATGGCTCCGCCCTGGCGCTCTGTTATGGCTCCGCCCTGCACACTTTTAGTTATGGCTCCGCCCTGCGCGATCTCAGTTATGTCTCCGCCCTGGCGCTCTGTTATGGTTTCACCCTGGCACTCTCAGTTATTGCTCTGCCCTGCGTTCTCAGTTATGGCTCCGCCCTGCGTTCTCAGTTATGGCTCCGCCCTGCGCTCTTAGTTATTGCTCTGCCCTGCGTTCTCAGTTATGGCTCCGCCCTGCGCTCTTAGTTATGGCTCCGCCCTGCGTTCTCAGTTATGGCTCCGCCCTGGCACTCTTAGTTATGGCTCCGCCCTGCGCGCTCTCAGTTATGGCTCCGCCCTGCGCGCTCTCAGTTATGGCTCCGCCCTGCGCACTCTCAGTTATGGCTCCGCCCTGGCGCTCTGTTATGGCTCCGCCCTGCACACTTTTAGTTATGGCTCCGCCCTGCACGCTCTCAGTTATGTCTCCGCCCTGGCGCTCTGTTATGGTTTCACCCTGGCACTCTCAGTTATTGCTCTGCCCTGCGTTCTCAGTTATGGCTACGCCCTGCGCTCTTAATTATTGCTCCGCCCTGCGTTCTCAGTTATGGCTCCGCCCTGCGCTCTTAGTTATGGTTTCACCCTGGCACTCTCAGTTATTGCTCTGCCCTGCGCTCTTAGTTATGGCTCCGCCCTGCGTTCTCAGTTATGGCTCCGCCCTGGTGCTCTTAGTTATGGCTCCGCCCTGCGTTCTCAGTTATGGCTCCGCCCTGCGTTCTCAGTTATGGCTCTGCCCTGCGCTCTTAGTTATGGTTTCACCCTGGCACTCTCAGTTATTGCTCTGCCCTGCGCTCTTAGTTATGGCTCCGCCCTGCGTTCTCAGTTATGGCTCCGCCCTGCGTTCTCAGTTATGGCTCCGCCCTGGTGCTCTTAGTTATGGCTCCGCCCTGCGTTCTCAGTTATGGCTCCGCCCTGCGCTCTTAGTTATGGCTCCGCCCTGCGCTCTTAGTTATGGCTCCGCCCTGCGTTCTCAGTTATGGCTCCGCTCTGGCGCTCTTAGTTATGGCTCCGCCCTGCGTTCTCAGTTATGGCTCCGCCCTGGTGCTCTTAGTTATGGCTCCGCCCTGCGTTCTCAGTTATGGCTCCGCCCTGCGCTCTTAGTTATGGCTCCGCCCTGCGCTCTTAGTTATGGCTCCGCCCTGCGTTCTCAGTTATGGCTCTGCCCTGGCGCTCTTAGTTATGGCTCCGCCCTGCGTTCTCAGTTATGGCTCCGCCCTGCGCTCTTAGTTATGGTTTCACCCTGGCACTCTGTTATGGCTCCGCCCTGCGCTCTTAGTTATGGCTCCGCCCTGCGTTCTCAGTTATGGCTCCGCCCTGCGTTCTCAGTTATGGCTCCGCCCTGCGCTCTCAGTTATGGCTCCGCCCTGCGTTCTCAGTTATGGCTCCGCCCTGCGTTCTCAGTTATGGCTCCGCCCTGCGCTCTCAGTTATGGCTCCGCCCTGCGTTCTCAGTTATGGCTCCGCCCTGCGTTCTCTGTTATGGCTCCGCCCTGCGTTCTCAGTTATGGCTCCGCCCTGCGTTCTCAGTTATGGCTCCGCCCTGCGTTCTCAGTTATGGCTCCGCCCTGGCGCTCTTAGTTATGGTTTCACCCTGGCGCTCTTAGTTATGGCTCCGCCCTGCGTTCTCAGTTATGGCTCCGCCCTGCGTTCTCAGTTATGGCTCCGCCCTGGCGCTCTTAGTTATGGCTTCGTGCGCGCTCCACACTTTCTGTCCCTATAACTGACAGTGAAAATTATATGGTGTCCTGTGTCTTTAAATATGGCCGGTGCCCGCAGAGCCGGGTGCGGGGGACACAGGGTCACTTCTGCGCTCCTGCCCTCACACTTTCTCCTTGGCTCCGGACCCCGCACACTCCTCACCTGAGCCCCGGCCGCTCCTCCTGTCACTGACCCGCACAATACTCGAGTGTAGAGACGCGTGCGGTCACCATGACAACAAGGAAACATCGCGAGACCTGCGAATAACTCTGCTCATTTACATATAGAGGCGGGGCTTCTTGCTGTACATATATGGGAGTCGCGTCTGTACTCGGGCTCCCTCCTGTGGCCACTCAGAAAACTGCACCTGCAGGTAACGGTCTATGGAACCAGAGCGTCTGGATCACCGTCACGTGATGTGATCATGTGACCTGCAGTAATAGTGCCCACGTGCTGCCATAGTGCAAAAATAAATAATGCTGCCATACAATGCGCATGTAAAGCCGGTCTGAGCAGCAGCAGGTACTGCAGTCATGACAGCGTAACCGCCTTCCTGTGTAAATACAGCAGAAAAATAAAACATAAAAAATTCAGTGCAATTTGGAAGATGACGAGTCTGAAATTTGAAGGATTCACTATGCATGAATTTTGCAGGAGAAGATAAAAAAAATATATAAATGCTGCACAACTGTCCACTGTGCGCCCGGGGGGGGGGGACGAGCAGTGGAGTGGGGCGTAGAGCTGATTTTTTTTAACCCTTTCCTGGCTGTCTTCCTTACACTTTGGGGTCTAATGACCCCCTTGGGGCATACTAATATGTGACGCCCTGGCCTATCAGGTCGTCACAGGGTATTGTGCAATCCGCCCTTCTGTGCAATATCCACCTCCTCATTGGTTACGGGTGCCCAACCATTGGTGTTGCCAAAACCAGCTAATCAAAATCCTAGGAACGCTCTACACCACACCCACCAGACACACCAGTGGACAGCCTGATTGAAATAGGGTCGCCCACTGACTTGGGGGGGTTGGTTAAGGGGAGGTCAGGAGTGTCAGGGGAGGGAGAGTGTAGTGTTGGAGGTAAAAGTGAGAGGAGGTCACGAGGAGCCTGGCTCCTTGGAACTACTAGGTAGCAGACGTTAGTCTGGGCCTGGTAGGAGCTGGATCCCCGGTTGCAGGGGATCGTGACAAGGGGTACGGCATTGTCGTGGAGGACAACCGGCGGCCTTGTACCATCACCGGGCGGGGGCCAGTGCACGACGGGGTACGTGGACCCTAGGTCAGGGAGTAGCTTCAGGCAACCTGACAATTCGCCCGACGAGAACGGTTCAAGATCCGCTCTCCACCAGCTCCAAAATCGGGGTACTAGCACAACGAGAGGTATAGGATGTTCCACAAATACGGTCTAAGAAATCCCAAGCGTGAACCCTGAGAGCAAGTTCCCTCAGTTAGCCACACTGGGGAGCGGGACCCGACTAGTTTCAAGCTACAGGCACCAACTAGAAGGAAACAAGGTGCCAAGAGAAAAAGGTCACAGACTAACAGGCAACACCAACGGGACACAGCCGCTCCATCACCCGTGCTGGCCGCCCGTACGGCCCTGCTCAGGCCGCCATCCCCGATGGAGGTGGTTGAGTCCGTGCTGCCCCGCCAGGACCCGGATGCCCGAGAGGACGCCAGCCAACCAATAGCTGGAGCGGTTGACTTAGAAGAACCGATGGTGGACATATGTACACTGACCGATGACGGGTCGCTTGCCACTGTGGAACCACAAGTCTGGGCTCAGCTAGAAACCGTTGCTGTCCTGCCGGGTCCCATCATTAACCCCCTGGAGTCAGATGACAGCGGCTCGGGGGCTGACACGGAGCCTGTCTCGGAGGAGGAGGGAGTCTCAGCAAAATGAATCAATCCGAATCAACCGAGTTTTCATGTAATTACCTACTGTGATTACCCCGGCCGTTGTCGGCAAGTTGTCCCTGGAGGGACCCTATGTGTTTGCTACCCACATGAGAAACTCCTCATGGACATAGCAGAGAACTGGCAGGCCACCCACGAACTTGTGGGCTTGTAAATAATGTTGTGGGATGGATACCGTTGCCGCCTCCGGAGAGGCTGATTTGGAGGATGGGCCTGGAGGAAAGTGATGGCCCAGGCCCGCCACTACCGTAACCGGTGGCCATCCTCTGGGGGTCAGGGGTTCCCCCTTGGACGTTGGGTCCCCTGAAGTGACAGTAGGGTGCGAGTTACCGTACCCGTTCCCGCTCGGGCAGCCTGAACCTGGACTGGACTGGGGTAAAGGGGTGCTGCCCACTTCTTAGGGGCAGCATCAGGGCTAGGTTGCTTGGGTGGGAGAGTGGAAGACATCCGTCCGTCCGTTATTAAAAATGTATGTGTTGTAACGTTTAAGAGGACCTAAAGTATGCTTATGTTTCATGTTTTACCATTTTTCAATGTTATTTATCTTTTTCAGTTTGAAAAATAAAACCGGTGATGGACGGGCAGCCCGTGGACGGTCTGCATTTTACCAAGGGGGAATGTGGCGCCCTGGACTAGCCAGGTAGCCACAAAGGAAACACCCCCCCCCAGACAGTTACATTAGTCAGACAAAAACCCTTGTTGCCTCCCTCCAGGGTCTGATGTCCACACCAGGTGGGGCGGAGCCAGGCGGTTGGCCCCACCCACCGAGGAGTTCACAGGCCTGGAGGCGGGAAAAGCAGTCAGTTGGAGTAGATCAGTTCAGGAGGTGAAAGTGAGAGGTCACGTACTGTGAGTGTCTGGGTTGGAGCCCAGGCACGGACAGCAAGGTTGGCAGACGGTGGTGGCCGTCTGCAGGAGTTGGTGGAACTCCGCAGAGCCGTAAGGACCGGGGCTGGACGGTGGCCCACCTGTATCGGACCGGGTAACGGAGTAAAGCTAAGCACACAGGCAGGGCCATCGGACCCCAACCAGGCTTAGAGCCGCCGTCAATAGTCAAATCCGAATGTGACAGGAACCCCCAGGGTTCCCTAACAACCAAGTCCCGATTGAAGGCAACCGCTCACACCGTGAGGATATACAGCCACCGCCACCGGCTAGAAATCCAAGGGCCAGCGCCTGCGGGCAAAACTGGCTCCTCCGGTATCTATACACCGGGGAGCGGACTACCGTTGGGAAGCCATTGGAGTCATCACAGTACACAAAGGTGCAGAGAGAGACCGCCACCATCACCTGTCCGGGGAGAGAGACACTGCATCCGGCTGCGGGACCCGTCCATCCAGCCATTTGGTTTACCGGAGACTTTGTGCATCTTTTACTGAGTGAGTACACCCGTGCCATCCGGCACCGCGCCGCGCTGTCCCTGCAACCCTGCACCTCACCGATCCTGCCTCCCCGTCACACCACCGGGCCCCGGGACCACCAACCCCTACTCACGGAGGGGGAAAACAACATCCCAGCTGCTCCCTACCATCGCTCCCGGGATCCCAGTCACCAGTAGCGGTGGTGCCCATCTTCACCACAACCAGTGGGTGGCGTCACGGACTAAATCCCCAAACAAACCACCCCCTTTTCACTCATGGGCGAGGAGCGCCGCTCGAGTCCCCGGATCCGGCCCACCGCTCGAGCCACCGAGCAGCAGCCGCAGCGCCGGACCCGAGCAAGTGACCCTTACCTCCCCAACGGCACATCCCGCCACCATCACAGAGTCCCGGGGCATCCCCCCTACCCGTGGAGGGGTTAAACACCTGGCTGCCCACTCGATCGCCACCGGATACTCCCAGCTACAGCGGTGGTACTCCACCTTACCACACACCACGGGTGGCATCACAAACTCTCAATATACCAAACCCCTGAAAATACCCCCTATTCATTCGAGTGGCCGCGAGACCCCCAGGTCCGGACGCCCCTCGAGCCACCGTGGATCCGGATCCGAGCAGCCTGGCTGCTGACACGGGGGCGGCACAAATAAATTCCGAGAGATTTACTTCTCGTTACCTACATACCTGACGACAGAGCGGACACCTTGACGTCTGTTCTCGTCATATCGCCTCATTTTTACCGCACAATGAACGCCGTAAAAAAAAATGGAGGAATGGCTTTTTTTTCCTGTTCTTCAGTGCATTATATGGTAAAGTGAATGGTGTCATTGAAAACTACAGACACTCACGCCTGGTAGGTGCAGGGGCTGCATTGTATCTGGGCCCTGGAGCTTAGGGGGCCCCAAAAGTCCCTTTGGCCTATATGAAAAGACCAATGCTATTAATGATTTGCAATACTTCGGGGCCCTGTTGGATCCTTTACATTGGGGCCCGAGAGCTTCACGTTAACGCCGCTGCATGCAGCTATAGGGACGGAAAAAATAAAAGCGGTATGGGGTTTGGAAGAAGCGCAATAACGGAAATGGCCACACACTTAAGTGGGGTAAACCCCGTGTCGTGGTCCGAGTACGGACCGGCCACGCGGCTCCTGAGACCCCCTTCATATACGCCTATGGGGGCCTCATTAAATCTTTTGCATTGGGGCCCAAGAGCTTCACGTTAACGTCGCTGCATGCAGCTATAGGGACGGAAAAAATAAAAGCGGTATGGGGTTTGGAAGAAGCGTAATGGAAATGACCACACACTTAAGGGGGGTAAACCGCGTGTCGTGGTCAGAGTACGGACCGGCCACGCGGCTCCTGAGACCCCCTTCATATACGCCTATGGGGGCCTCATTAAATCTTTTGCATTGGGGCCCAAGAGCTTCACGTTAACGTCTCTGCATGCAACTATAGGGACGGAAAAAATAAAAGCGGTATGGGGTTTGGAAGAAGCGTAATGGAAATGACCACACACTTAAGGGGGGTAAACCGCGTGTCGTGGTCCGAGTACGGACCGGCCACGCGGCTCCTGAGACCCTCATATACGCCTATGGGGGCCTCTGATCTTTTGCATTGGGGCCCGAGAGCTTCACGTTTCGCTGCTGCATGCAGGTATAGGGACGGAAAGAATAGAAGGATTACAGGGTTTGGGTGAAGCACAAAAATGGATAATGGCCACAAGCTTAAGGGGGTAAACAAGCCCTGATGAGTGGGCACGTGCTGAGGCCTAGCGCTACACATGCGCAGGGCCCCTGAGACCCTCATATACACCAATGGGGTCGGTTGGTACATGTTGGATATGTGAATGCAGCCTATAGTCCCCCTCCAGGTGTCTCGCTCCCTATGACGAGCTCCATGATGAGCTGTGACACACCTGGAGGAGGAGGAGCTCGCTGAGTGGGTCACAGTTGACTCTATGGAGCTGGAGCCCTGAAGATACTGTAAGATATGGAGGACCTCTTCTTCTTTCTTCCAAAAGTAAGTCATTCTGATTTCTTTTTGCCTCACATTAACAAAAAAACCACAGCGAAACACGATCATAACAAGACTCCATTACTGCTCTCAAAAAATTCCCAATCATGCGGTTGCCATGGGTTGTCTTGTTTTTAAAGCATTCACTTTTAATATACTGATAATTCAAAGCCAGTGCTTGCTGGGACTTGTTGTTCTACCAGGGTTGCCGCGAATGGGGGATTAATCCAAACACTAGGCCTTGTCACCCATAGCAACCAATCACAGCGCAGCTTTCATTGTTCCAGAGCAGTTTCAGAAATGAAAGCTGAGCTCTGATTGGTTGCTATGGGCAACAGCTCCTTAACCTGTTTATAGAGCTAAATTGCTGAAACATGTTGTGCTATTATATACATATATATATATTTTATTTGTATAACTGAGACTTAATGTGTTATTTTTATATATTTTCATACATTCTGGCGGGGTTTGTGGCATTTACCTGATGGGATTTATGCTTCTGTTAGGTGGTAACTGTTCTGTTTTATATTCTTCTGTATTGTGTTCAGTTATGTGGATGATAACAGAGAACAATAGCAAATGTGGACTTTTTTTTTTTTGTACTGACTGTCAGCATGGTACGTGAAATGGTGCTTTCAGGGTGGATTTACTCCGTGGCATATGTCCGCCCTGGCACATTGCTGGCAAAGATGGCGCCTCATGCAAGTACTAACCTGGAGTTGACCAGACTTTACAATATTCATCAATAGGCTAATAATATAGCCGGTGCCAGAGCCGCTCTTTTGTCAGCTTAGTCTGACACCCACTTTCCAAAGTACAAGAATGTGTTCAGAATGGTTGTCACTTCCCTTCCCCCGCTCCTCATGGTTGCTCATGTATACTGCATGACTCGGAGGAGTCCGGTGTGTCGGCTTCATAGGTGGAGGAACTCCCTAAAGCTTCTTGATGCCAAAAACCGCCACACAGCCGGAGATCCTGGCATGGTCCTGGTGGGCTGGAGTTCAGTAAAATATATTTGGGATGACTATAGGGGCCAGTAGTTCACAATCTTTTGGCTAATAATGACATTCATAGTCTGGAGTTAATCATAGCCAGACTTTTACGCAGAGACTCTCAATCAAGCTAGGCTGGGGGTCCTGAAATGGTCATGGTGGGCTGGAGATATTGATATTGTGCGTGAAGGTGTTTGGAAGCAGACAAATGTGGCACCAAAGGACAAAAAGTTACTAAAGCCTCCATGAAAAAACCAACCTCAAAGCAAAAGGTCTGGGCATGGTCCTGGTGGGCTAGAATGTTTGATTGTAGATGGTTTTTGTGGCATCAAGTGTCCAGCAGATGACTATAGCTCGCTGATAATACCATTCATAGCCTGTTGAAAATCAAGTCTCAACCTTTAACAACTGACAAGATATCAGCCATTTTTATTCGGTGTTAAAGGGGTTGTCCGACATAAACTCAAAAATTTTTGGTAAGCTAATCTGTGCTGTATTGTCATATAAAACACCCCTACATTATTTCTTGTTTTCTATCTTTTGTTCCTCTTGAATTATGACTTTATTCTCTGCAGCTCCTTGTTTACATTCAGCACAAGCAAACTGACCACTTCCTGTGCAAAACCTCAGTCAGAGCTGGCACCGCCCGGCCTCAGTGTCCAGCCTCGCCCCCTGCCCGGCCTCACTGTCCAGCCTCGCCCCCTGCCCGGCCTCACTGTCCAGCCTCGCCCCCTGCCCACATTCCCTGTCAGTATTCTTCCCCAGCAACTGACCTGTTATCACTACAGCATTGCAAATAACAGCCCCACATCGGGCTCTGCACCCCACACCACATCAGGCTCTGCTCCCCACACGCACATCGGGCTCTGCTCCCCACACGCACATCGGGCTCTGCTCCCCACACGCACATCGGGCTCTGCTCCCCACACGCACATCGGGCTCTGCTCCCCACACGCACATCGGGCTCTGCTCCCCACACGCACATCGGGCTCTGCTCCCCACACGCACATCGGGCTCTGCTCCCCACACGCACATCGGGCTCTGCTCCCCACACGCACATCGGGCTCTGCTCCCCACACGCACATCGGGCTCTGCTCCCCACACGCACATCGGGCTCTGCTCCCCACACGCACATCGGGCTCTGTGTGTCGCCCTGGGCAAGCCAGGGGACACAGGTCACAACACCACACGCACCCCACATTCCCTGCAGGTACACCAGCTAACCCACAAATCCTTGTTGCCTTCCTCCAAAGGCTGATGATTCACACCAGGGGGTGGAGCCAGGCGGTTGGTGTCCGCCCACCAAGGAGGTCACAGCTCTGGAGGCAGGAAGTACCAGCAGATTAGCCCAGGCAGGGCTTGAGTGCAGTTGAGTTTGGGAGGAGGAAGAAGAAGGAGTAGGAGGTGAACAGAGTGTAGTTCAGGAGGGAGCTAGAGAGAAGTGAAACAACAGTGAAAGTGACAGCCTGAAGTTGGTCTGTGGCTGTGTGCCCAGACGGAGTCAGCAAGGTCAGCAGACGGTGGTGAAGGTCTGCAGTGGGACTGTCTGGAGGTTGCTGGAAGGACCACGGAGGCTGTGTGCCCGGGGGTCTGGAGCAGTATACAAAGGGCAGTCAGCACCGAGGCAGGGGCCTCTCGGACCCCGGCAAGGCTAGGAGTCGCCATAAGTTGCCGAATCCGTTAGTGAAGGGGACGTAGATCCCCCAACAAGCAAGTCCTGATTGACGGCAAAGGTCCAACCACAACGGGGAAACACCGCCACCGCCAAGGCACCAGTTTCCCAGGGCCGGCGCCTGCGGGCAAAGTGTGGAGCTCCTCCGGCACAGATTGCAGTCGGGGAGCGGGTAACCGGTGGGAACCCATCGCTACCAAACAGACATTTCAAAGGTGCAGGGAAGAGACCGTCACCGCTAACTACAGGGAACCGCAGCACCGTGGACCGTCTGAGGGACCCATCCAACCAGCCGTTTGTTTACCGAGAACTGTGTCGTGTTTACTGGCTGAGTGAGTACCACAGTGCCGCAAGGCACAGCGCTGCCCCCGCGCCCCTGCACCCACCAAGCCCTGCATCTCCCAAACCATCACCGGGCCCCGGGATCACCAACCCCTACCCACGGAGGGGCGACACAACACCTGGCTGTTCAGCATCACCATCCCCGGGAGCCCCGTATAGAACAGCGGTGGTGAAATCACCACAACCGTGGGTGGCGTCACGGACAATAAACAATCCCCATACCCAACAAACCCCCCTTTCACTCACGGGCGAGGAGTGTTGCTCGAGAAACCCCGGGATCCGGCCCACAGCTCGAGCCACCACTGAGCAGCTGCCGGACCCGAGCATAGTCCGTAGCGTAGCGTAGTGTGCTGACACCCTCCTCCCCGCCCGCGACATCTGCACCGCACATCGGGCTCTGCACCGCACATCGGGCTCTGCACCGCACATCGGACTCTGCCACGCACACAGAGCTCTGGACCACACACACACACACACAGCGCTCTGTACCGACCCCCATAGGGAACACATGTAGGGAATACATACTTACCGCTCCTCGGTCCCCGCCGCTCCTGCATGTTCGCACGCTGTCTGGCCTGGCCGGATCAGCACAGTAGTGACGTCTCCGCTGTCCTGAACTGTCAGACACAGACTGCACGGACAGTGATGAGAAGCAGCGCTGCGCTGCTTCTCATCAGTGCTTCAAATATATCGGCATCTGTGATGCCGGTACATTTGAATGTGCGATCCTGAGCAGGGGCCCAGTGCTGGCGCTGACACCGCTGCAGCCGCCGCCAGGCCCCTCCCCCAGGTCACGGACCCCACAGCAGTGCAGGGGGAGGTTGCGGGGAGAGTAAGGGTTGCGGGGGAATGTGTGGGAGGGTGCAGGGAAGGGGGGCGGGGCTCATCGCACTGTAGCCGCCCAGCAGGGAGGCAACATGGTGTTCCAGATTTGCATGTCAACATGGTCCTGCCCATGTTGACATGAAATGACCGGAAGCAGCAAAATCGCAGCAGGAGCAGTCACATGACCACTCTGAGCCGGGGGAGAGGGGCTGACAGCAGGGCAGGTAAGTGGTCGCTATCTTCTTACCTGCCCCAATGTAGCCCAATAGGGGAATAAAAAAAAAAGTCAAAAGAAGCCTGATAACCCCTTTAAAAAATGTTAATCAAGGGGGAAAGGGGAAGGTTATGACATGGTCCTGGTGGGCTAGAGTTATGTGTAAGAAAAAGATGGATGTGGTGGTACAAAGTAATCACTAAAGACTTTGAATATCATTCCCAGCCACAGTACAAGAGGTCATTACATGGTTCTGGTGGACTGGAGACATGTGAAAGGAGGAGATGAATGTGGTGGCACAAAATCATTACTAAAACCTCATGATCTCAGTTATAAAGCAGAAGGGTCATATTGTGCTCCTGGTGGCCTGGAGTTTTTGATGGTATGAGAGTTTGGGAGATGGGGATGTATTTGGTGGCACAAAAGTCTTCACTAAAAACTTCGAATGTAATTCGCAGCCACAGTACATAGGGTCATGTACTCCATGGTCCTGGTGGGCTGGAGATATGTGAAAGGAGGAGATGGATGTGGTGGCGCAAAGTCATCACTAAAGTCTCCTGATCTCGGTCATAGTGGAAAAGGTCATAACATGCTCCTGGTGGGCTGGCGTTCTTGATGGTATAAGAGAGTTAGGGATATATGTGGAAGGAGGAGATGGATGTGGTGGCACAAAAATCATCAGTAAAGCCTCCTGATCTCGGTTATAGTGCAAAAGGTTATAACATGCTCCTGGTGGGCTGGAGGTCTTGATGGTATAAGAAAGTTATGGAGATGGATGTGATGGTACAATTCTTCACTAAAGACTCCAGATGTTATTCCCAGCCACAGTACAGAAGGGAAATATACGGTCCTGGTGGGCTGAAGATATGTGAAAGGAGGAGATGGATGTGGTGGCACAAAGTCATCACTAAAGCTTCCTGATCTCGGTCATGGTGCAAAAGGTCATAACATGCTCCTGGTGGTCTGGAGTTCTTGATAGTATGAGAGTTGGGGAGATGGATATGGTGGTACAAAAGTCTGTCTCTAAAGACTCCATATGTTCTTCCTAGGCACAACAGAGAAGGTCATGGTGGTCTGGAGATGTGTGGAAGGAGGAGATGGTCTTTTTATCTCTACAGCCACCACTAGTTGGCGCCTATTGCTTATGTTTTATACTGCTCTATACAGTGAGCTCCCCCTAGTGGTGACTCCAAACAAGTACTTTGTGTGACTGCAGTTCATTGGCAGGACCTCTCCTACCATAATGTTGTGTCTCTTGTCTGTATGGAAAACAATTTACTCATCCCAAGCGTTTAGTGTCTGTACAATATGTATCATATTAAAATATGAGCCCCGCATTTTTATCAAATAGGGATAATTCTCTGGGGGAGAAAAAAAAATGTTTGCCTGCAATTCCATGCTGGACCACACGGAGTGCTGTGGGGAAACAAATTCTTAGTCTTAGCGGGAAAAAGGACTCTCTTGTCTAATATTTTTACCGCTACTTGAAGGAATTGTGCATAATGGATAAGTCATGAGCAGAAACACAAGAAATACCAAATGTTAATTTATTAGATGTTTTTAAGAATAACTGTACATAAATAACACTTTTTACTTTTTTTATTATTATTTTTTAATGCCTAAGTTTTCCTCTGCTTTGGCGGTGGCTTTGCTCTGCGTGGTCTGTGATCCAGGAGTGGATTCCCCGAACGTGCTTTACCTCCATCTTGGCCGTCAATAATTTGGCCTTGACCCATATGATAGAAAAAAATTATTAAAAAAGGGAAAAAAAAACTAAAAAAAAAACAACTAAAAATCCCATAAAGGGTCCATTTGACCAATAGTCCTAGGACATCTTCCCATTGACTCTACATATATGAAGAACCATCGTTGGCTTGCTACAAGGGAGATTCTGGATTTTATCTCCTTCCTCGTACCCTTTTCTTCATTTTTGAATTTTGAGATTATTTCCCATTAAAATCGTACTTTTTGGTAGTCTTTGTCCACACCCAGGAACCTCTTGGTTTTTACGACGGCCGGAGACCCGTAATAATTATTCCAGATATATTCCGGGGACAGAATTTTGGTTGGTTTATAGGACAGAAAGTATTTATTTAAGTAGCTCTCGTCGTGCCATAGGGCCTCCATATTTTGCGCCTTGTCGGCCATCATGGCGTGGTGACAATAGTTGGTCAGCTTGACCACCTCTTCTATCACGCCACCAAAATATCCACCGGCGTAATAGAAGTCTCCTTTCTCATATGGGATGTAGGCGCTGGATCGCGGCCGGCGCTCGTAGGTAAACTCTCTTCTTTGTTTTTCAAAGAATCCGGGATGTAAAGCTCCAAAAACGTTGCTTAAAATCTCCACCCCAACCTCATCCAAGAACACCATGTCTACATCCACGCACGCCAGGTAGTCCACCTCCCCAACAAACTTCTTAACGGAAAAGTCCCGGATCATCTCCATGCGCCTCATGGTGACGTCTTGCCATCTTTTATAGGCGGGGACCTCCAGAACCACCAAACGTCTTCCCTCGGCCAGAGTGAAATTGGGAATCTCGCCCACCCGATCTGTGAACACGTAATAATTCACCTTGTGTCCCACCATGAAGAATTGCTCAGCCGTTTCAATGAATTTTTGGAGGAACATGACGTATCTGCAAAGAGAAAAAGAACGACGATGAGTAATGGCAATGGCGTCAAAGTCCAAATATAACGAGAGGTCTAAAAATGAGTCCAAAAATAACGAGAGGTCTAAAAATGAGTCCAAAAATAACGAGAGGTCTAAAAAGGAGTCCAAAAATAACGAGAGGTCTAAAAAGGAGTCCAAAAATAACGAGACGTCTAAAAATGAGTCCAAAAATAATGATGTCTAAAAATAATGGCAAATTTTCTCTTGAGTAGTAAGAAAATGGGTTTTCTAGAGCAAGGTACTGGGGTTCCCTGCAGACTCACTTTGCGATCTTTACCGTGGGACCTACTGCAGGGAACTCCGGTGACGTCACAAGGTGAATCCAGTTCATGCCGGTGAATCACCGGGGTTTCTTGTAGATGCGCCGACATAAACTCAGTTCACTTCTCCTTGCCTCCAGGGCACCTACGTCACTGGAGTTTCCTCCAGCATGGTCCCGCAGTAAAGGCCTAGGTACAGGAAACCCCGGTGATCCACCGGCATGAACTCGATTAACCTTGTGATTTCACCGGGGTTCCCTCCAGCAAGCTCGCGCGCTAAAGGCCTAACTGCAGGAAACTCCGATGATCCACCGTCATGAACTCGATTCACCTTGCAACGTCATTGGGGTTCCCTGCAACTAGGCCTCACTGTCTTTACTTTGGGACCTTGCTGGAGGGAACTCCAGTGACATAGGTGCCCTGGTCTGTGAGGCGATCCATACCTCAGTAACCCAGGGTCATCACGGTGATGACCCAGTGTTACAGTGGCAGCGATCGGGTCCCTGTCATCACATAACAGGGACCCGATCGCCAGAGAGGTAAGAAATTCCTCTCCCTGCATTGATCGCAGCGTTCAGAGGTTTAAACTGCCGGGAGCGGCGTGAGCACCGCCCCGGGCAAT